>NW_016806691.1:62665-91138 GCF_001698545.2 Rhinopithecus bieti
GATTCAGTGAGAACACCATAAATAGAATGACTCTTAGAGAGGCAGTATAACGGAGCAGTCTCTGGGATCACAATGCACCCCAACGTGTAAATCAGAAACTGGGGCCGGGTGTGGTGGCTCACACCTGTAATCCCAACATTATTGGAGGCCAAGGTCAGGGGAATCCTTTGAACCCAGGAGTTCAAGGCTGCAGTGAACTATGCGCTTATTTTTTTTTTTTTTTTTTTTTTTTTGTCTTTTTTTTTTTCCTTTTTGTGGAGAACGGGGTCTCGCTGTATTACCCAGGCAGGTCTCGAACTCCTGGGCTCAAGCTATCCTCCCGCCTCTGCCTCCCTGAGAGCTGGGATTACAGGTGTGAGCCACCGCGCCCGGCCTGCAGTGAACTATGATTGCGCCACTGCACTCACTCCAGCCTGGATGACACAGCAAGACCTGGTCTCAAACAAAAAAAAAAGAAAGAAAGAAAAGAAATGAAACTGGAACTCATCCTTATCTTTTTATTTTTCCTTCCATGTTCAGTCAACCACCCAATCCTCTTTATTCTATCCTTTGATAATTCACATTTCCACCCCTTTCACTTCATTGTCTTAAACCAAGCCTTTGCCATTCATTCCTCCCCACCCCACCCCACAATCCCTCCCATTCCACTACTTGCCTGTAGAGAGCTCTTCCTAAAATCTAAATCTGCACAATGCTTCTTTAGTTTCCCTTCATAATGCTTCAATTAATTCTTAAGGATTTGTTCCAAACTCTCATGTGAAATTCAAGGCCCTTCACTCTGCGGCCCTTTTAGTCTCATCTCTTGACATTCTCATTGCCCATACTTATGTGCCTGGCACCTTGCATATTTCCCCATCTCTCTTGACAGGACTACTTTGATGAGAACCCATCCTTGCTAACCTGAAATATTCAGGTTTTTTGGCACTACAAGTGGTTCAGTGTGGCAGGTAAGGAGAATGTGGGGTAGCATGATGTGCAGACAGATAAGAGATTAGACTGTCCCCCCTTTAAAGGGTACTTTATTTATTTATTTATTATTATATTATTTATATATTCTTTGAGACAGAATCTCGCTGTCACCCAGGCTGGAGTGCAGTGACACAATCTCGGCTCACTGCAACCTCCACATTCCAGGTTCAAGCGATTCTCCTGCCTCAGCCTGCCAAGTAGCTGGGATCACAGGCGCCCACCACCATGCCTGACTGATTTTTGTATTTTTAGTAGAGATGGAGTTTGACCATATTGCCCAGGCTGGTCTCAAACTCCTGGCCTCAAGTGATCTTCCCCCCTCGGCCTACCAAAGTGTTAGGATTACAGGTGTGAGCCATTGAGCCCAGTCTTTTAAAGGGCATTTTATGAATGAGAGCTGCACAGTGACAAGAGTATTATTCATGCTCATTTCTACGCTGAGTCCTAAATACTGTGCCAGATACCAACAACAATTAAACACCAGTAAAATGACAGGTCACTGAAAATCATGGAGACAACCGTGGATTATCATATGCTCTGGTCTACGTACATTTCAACATTCTCTCTTTTTTTTTAACTTTTATTTTGAATACCAGCGGAACATGTGTAGGTTTGTTACCTTGGTATATTGTGTGATGCTGAGGTGTGCAGTATGATTGATCCCATCACCCAGATAATGAACATAGTATCCAATAGGTAGTTTTTCAGCTCCTGCCCTGCTTCCTCCCACCACCCAACAGTCTGCAGTGTCTATTGTTTCCATTTATTTATTTATTTAATGTATTTATTTATTTGAGGCAGAATCTTTCTCCTCACCCAGGCTGGAGTGCAGTGGTGTGATCTCAGCTCACTGCAACCTCCACCTCCCTGGTTCAAGCGATTTTCGTGCCTCAGCCTCCCAAGTAGCTGGGGCTACAGGCACACACCACCACACCTGGCTGATTTTTGTATTTTTAGTACACACGGGATTTCGCCATGTTGGCCAGGCAGGTCTTGAACTCCTGACCTCAGGTGATCTGACCACCTCAGCCTCCCAAAGTGTTGGGATTACAGGTGTGAGCCACTGCCTGTCCTATTCTTCCCATCTTTATGTCCGTGTGTATCCAATGTTTAGCTTCCGCTTATAAGTGAGAGCATGTGGTATTTGGTTTTTTGTTCCTGCCTTGATGCTCTTAGGATGATGACCTCCAGCAGCATCCATGCTGCTGGAAAGGACATGATTTCGTTCTTTCTTATGGCTGTGTAGTCGTGAATGGAGTATACATACCACATGTACTTTATCTAATCCGTCATAGATAGGCACCTCGGTTGATTCCACGTCTTTGATATTGTGAATAGTGCTGCAGTGACCATAGGGGCACATGCGTCTTTTTGGTGGAATGATTTATTTTCCTTTAGGTATATATCTGGCAATGGTATTGCTGAGTAAAATGGTAGCTCTGTTTTAAGTTCTTGAGAAATCTTCAAATTGCTTTCCACAGAGGTTGAACTAATTTACATTCCCACCAATAGTGTATAAGCATTCCCTTTTCTCCACAGCCTTGCCAGCATCTTTTTTTTTTTTTTTTTTTTTTTTTGAGACTGAGTCTGACTCTGGAGTGCAGTGGCGCGATCTTGGCTCACTGCAACCTCTGCCACCCTGGTTCAAGCAATTCTCCTACCTCAGCCTCCCGAATAGCTGGGACTACAGGCACACGCCGCTACGCCCGGCTAATGTTTTGTGTTTTAGAAGAGACAGCATTTCACCTTGTCAGGCTGGTCTCGAACTCCTGAACTCAGGCAATCCGCCCACCCCAGCCTTCCAAAGTACTAGGATTACAGGTGTGAGCCACTGTGCCCTGCCTGCCAGCATTTATTATTTTTTGACTTTTTAGTAATAGCCATTCTGGGGTAGGCATGGTGGCTCATGCCTGTAATCCCAGCACTTTGGGAGGCTGAGGTGGATGGATGGCTTCAGCTCAGGGTTTCAAGACCAGCCTGGGCACCATAGCAAGACCCCATCTCTAAAAAATACAAAAATTAGCTGGGCATGGTATCACATGCCTGTAAGTGCCAGCTATGAGCAGCTGACATGGGAGGATCGCTGGAGCCCAGGAGCCCAGGAGGTCGAGGTTGCAGTGAGCCGCATTCACACCACCATACTCCAGCCTGGGTGACAAAGCGAGACCCTGTCTCAAAAAAAAATTTAATAATAATAATAATAATAATAGCCATTCTGACTGGTATGAGATGGTATCTCATTGTGCTTTTGATTTGCTTCTTTAGTGATGTTGGACATTTTTTCATATATTTGTTGGGTGCTACATTTCAACATTCTTTAATAATTTAACTCAGCATAAGTCTTCTATATGAGCTGAAATTACTATACCATCGTATAGTCAGAGGTTATAGACAAATGCATGAAGATCATTTTTGCCTTGTCAAAATACTGTACCATATACAGGTATCAATTAAGTGAGCAATGTAATAGTAAATCATTATACTCTCATAACATAAAAGAAAGAAAATACAGTTAATATGTATAAATAATATTAATGCTGACTATGTAATGAAGCCATGTTTTCTTATCAGGATGATTATGAATAAAATGAAATGACGGCACAAGGACATTTATTACATAATTTTCTACAGTAGAATAAATTCCTATATGTAACAGAAAGTCAGATGAAATTAAATTAAACTGAAAGGAAAATACTTGAATTAGACCAATAAGAAGTTTCCTGACGAAAAATCATTACAGAGAATGGATTACTGAGCTTGTTAAGAGACTCACGTGAATGGACAATTACCTGTCTAAGGATAACTTAATTATGGTTTCTCTGCTAGAGGCAGGAGGCGCTGAGTTGATGATTCTGCACAAGGATTTTATGATTTATTGAAAACAATATAAAAAACACTGCACAGTTTTAAATTTAACTTTTTTTTTTTTTTTGGAGACGGAGGTATGCTCTGGTCTCCGGCTAGAGTGCAGCCGGCACAGTCTCGGCTCACAGCAACCTCTGCCTCCCAGGCTGAAGCAATTTTCGCTGCCCCAGCCTCCCTGAGTAGCTGGGATTTAGAGGTGCCCCCCCACCACGATTGGACTAATTTTTTTATTTTCAGTAAGAGTTGGGTTTCACCATGTTGATCCACAGGCTGGCCTTGACTTCTGACCTCAGGTGATCCACCTCCTCAGCTCCCAAAGTGGTGGGATTATCAGAGCGTGCAAGCCACCGCATCTGGCCTAAATTTAAACTTTTTATGAGGCAATATAGTGAATGTACCATTTAGAGATCAAACTATTGGCCGGACAACAGTTTGAAACATGTTTCAACAATCTAGTATTTCCTTCACTTAAAGGTATCAACTGAATTACTGTGGATATACTTATATTTTAGGTTGGCTCTTTTGAATATGGATATGAATCTAATCCACAAATCTACCTTTCCAATCAAAGTACAGGATGCATGGAGTAAAACCAGAAATTTCTCATTATTCATTCCACTTACATGATGTTTGATGCAGGCAGTGGGCAATCATTTACAATCAGTTTAGATAAAAGACATTATTTAATCATTACCATTGCTATAAACATTGAAAATATGCCAAAGAGTCCAACCCAGCTAAGGAGAAAAAACAATTTGTCTATTTATATAGCATTAAATGCTAGCAAGAACCAGATCTGTTAAAAAATCATGAATATTATCACATATAAGTTATAGAGGAATACCAGGGTATACAGAAAACCATATCAAAATTTTTCAGCTAAGAAGCTGAGTGCAGTGGTGTGATCTTGTCCTCATGCAACCTCTGCTTCTGGGTTCAAGTAATTCTCCTGTCTCAGTCTCCTGAGTAGCTGGGATTACAGGAGCCCATCACCACGCCCAGCTAATTTTGTATTTATTTTATTTTATTTATTTATTTTTTTGAGATGGAGTTTCGCTCTTGTTGCCCAGGCTGAAGTGCAATGGCACGATCTCAGCTTACCGCAACCTCTGCCTCCTGAGTTCAAGCAATTCTCCTGCCTCAGCCTCCCAAGTAGCTGGGATTACAGGCATGCACCACCACGCCCAGCTAATTTTTGTATTTTAGTAGAGACAGGGTTTCACCATGTTGGCCAGGCTGGTCTCAAACTCCTGACCTCAGGTGAGCCACCCACTTCGGCCTCCCAAAGTGCTGGGATTACAGGTGTGAGCCACCACACCTAACCTCTTCCCAGTATTTTATATTCATCATATATATTTTAAATAAATATTGCACATTTTCTTCTTTGAAGTATTTCTTTTTACTTAATTTCAGTACTTACTTTTAATTTCAGACTTACAGAAAAGTTGTGAAAATGATACAAAGGACTCCTCTCTAACCTTCATCCAGATTTCCCAGATGTGAACATTCAATCACACTGGCTTTCTCTCCTCTGCCTCCTTCGGAACCTTTTCAGAGTTACTCAGAGATACAATGCCCCTTTACACCTCAATCCTTCACTGTGTGTTTCCTAAAAACAGGGAATTCTCTTGCAGTCAGCACAGTACAACGATCAAAATCAGGAAATTAGTATTGATACAAAACTATTATCTAATCTCGTTCATGTTTCACCAATTCTTCCAACAATGCCCTTTGTAAAAAAAGAAAATCCCGTATTGTATTTTGTGTTTGGTTATGTCTTTTTAATTTTCAGTCTTTCATGGGGTTTCTTGATGTTGACATTTTTGAAGAATAAAGACCAGTTATTTTGAAGAATGTCCCTTAATTTGGAGTTGTCTGATGTTTCCTCAAGATTAGGGTAAAGACACGCTTTTCTGGCAAAAACACCATAGAAGTGATGTTATGTTCTACTTAATGTGTCTGGTTAGGAGGCATGTTATGTCCATTTGTCCTGTTCCTGGTGATGTCAACTTTGAGCATGGATCCTACATTTTCATTCACAATAATATTAGAAAAACTCCTTATCTCTTTCAAAATCTTTAGAAACATCATTCCAGTGTCTGCAAAATATTTTATTTATGAATGTGTCATAATTGTGTTTCAGTATCATTGCATTGGTAAGAACCAATGCATATAATATCATATCACAATGAAGTTAGAAATTTTATTGCACTCCTGATTTTAATAAAAATATTTTAGTGTTTTTTTTTTTTTTTTTTTTTTTTTTGAGATGGAGTCTTGCTCTGTGGCCCAGACTGGAGTGCAGTGGTGCAATCTCTGCTCACTGGAACCTCTGCCTCCAGGTTCAAGTGATTCTCCTGCCACAGCCTCCCTAGTAGCTGGGATTACATGTGCCTGCTACCACACCCAGCTAATTTTTGTATTTTTAATAGAGATCAGTTTTCACCATGTTGACCAGGCTGGTCTTGAACTCCTGACCTCAGGTGATCCATCCGCCTCGGCCTCCCAAAGTTCTGGGATTACAGGCGTGAGCCACTGCACCCAGCTGATCTCAGTCTTTTTTTATGGCTGCATGGTATTCCATGGTATATATGTACCACATTTTCTTTATCCAGTCTATTACTGATGGGCATTTAGGTTGATTCCATGTCTTTGCTATTGTGAATAGTGCTGCAATGAACATATGCATGTGTGTGTCTTTATAACAGAATGATTTACATTTTTGTGGAGTATAGACCTAATAATGGGATTGCTGAGTCAAATAGTATTTCTGTTTTTAGGTCTTTGAGGAATCATCACACCATCCTCCAACAATGGTTGATCTAATTTACACTCCTACATTTATTATTATTATTATTTTTCAGACAGGTCTCACTCAGTTGCCCAGGCTGAAGTACAGTGGCACGATCTTGGTTCACTGCAGCCACAACCTCCTGGCTCAAGTGATCCTCCTGTCTCAGCCTCCCAAAGTGCTGGAATTATAGGTGTGAGCCACCATGCCTGGCACATATGGCACATATGTTCTTTCTTTTTTCTTTTGGAGATGGAGTCTTGCTCTGTACCGAGGCTAGAGTGCAATGGTGCGATCTTGGCTCACTGCAAACTCCACTTCCCGGCTCAAGCAATATTCCTGCCTCAGCCTCTTGAGTAGCTAGGATTATAGGCATGTGACACCACGCCTGGCTAATTTTTGTATTTTTAGTAGAGACGGCGTTTCATCATGTTGGCCAGGCTGGTCTCGAACTCCTGGTCTCAGGTGATCTGCCTGCCTCGACCTCCCAAAGTGCTGGGATTACAGGTGTGGGCCACCATGCCTGGCTCCACATATGTGTTTTCTTGAGTGAGTGACAAAGGATTAGATCCAGAACACACTTCAGGATTATACTTATCCTAAGTACAAACTTACATAAAAATCATTCTTTATGTATATTGTAGCAGCAAAAAAAGAGTCGAAAACTACTGTTGCAGAGACAGGACATATAAATAGATCTGATAGATAAATAAATAAGAGTGGGGATCATAAATATTGTTTAAAGTCTTTTGGAAACAATTAGATAAGCAAATGTTGCCAGTCAGAATAGTGGACATTTGTAATTTGCCTCTAAAGCATTTATTATTCCTTTTCTGAGTCACACCAAGGGTTACTGCATACAGCTGCACAGGTTGTGCACTGCACAACTCCAAGGGATGCCAATCACATTGCAGACTATGTGAACGGTGACCTTGTAGTTGTGCAGTGCACAGTCTGTACCACATTCCCAGCGATCTGGTCACAGCCCTAATTTTCCTTTGGGATCCACACTCTCACAGTCAACACAATCTGATAGGATACCACCACATTGATCAGATATCAACTATCTGATAGGATAGTTATAACACATGACTAGGCCTAATGCATCCCATTCCTCTGGCCTCTGGGTCAATGGTGGTCACAGGAACTAAACCTAAACTAATCCACTCAATTGAATTACAGAACTCTTGGTGTGAATGTACAGCCTTATGACATAATTTTCCAAATAAAGACTGATTTTTTTACACTAACAGTACCTAATGAAGATAGCAACTGTATTAGTTCATTTTCACACTGCTATAAAGAAATATCCAAGACTGGGTAATTTATAAAGGAAAGAGGTTTAATTGACCCACAGTTCTGCATGACTGAGGAGGCCTCAGGAAACTTACAATCATGGCAGAAGGGAAAGCAGGCACATCTTACACTGTGGCAGGGGAGAGGGAGCGAAGGGCGAAGAGTCCCTTATAAAACCATCAGTTCTTGGGAGAATTCACTCACTATCACAAGAACAGCATGGGGGAAACCACCCCCATGATCCAATCACCTCCCACCAGGCGCTTCCCTCAACACCTGGGGGTTACAATTCAAGATGAGATGTGATTTGGGACATGGAGCCAAACCATATCAGCAACCATCAATTAATGCTAAATCAATACTTTGTATAAATTTATTATGATTTTACTGTAAATTATTTTGCAGTAGATTGCTTGACTGATGTGGTGTAAAACTCTATTGTATATAAATGAAATCATTAAGCAAGTTGAAGGCATAAAATCAGCTAGCACCCTAATATAGCAGCTTTTGAGTGTGAAACTATATAGCATGAAGAACATGAAGAACTTATGTTTTTCTCCAAGCAATGATGATGGCATCTTTACCAACTTAGTCACTCTCTTATCTGGTCTCTGGTGCTCAGTTGATGCTGTTGAGATGGAGCTGCAATGGGTCTAATAAATATAGTCTTAGAAAAAAGTTTTTCGCTGACCAAAACAGAGACACTGAACCACAAGAATCCCCATAATCTCTAAGTAACCAGCCAAGGCTGGAACAGAATAGGCCATCATGTATTGGGAGGTGATGCATTCCCATCACTGCAGGTGACCAAACTCAGGCTGGGCAATCACTTCCAAAACACGTAGTCAAGGAGATACAAATGTCCCCTGGGGGCCTAAACTATTATATTGCCAAGGTGATGCCTGCAATGTGGGCTTTTAAAATAGTAAAGATATTCAAACATATGCATATAAACAGAAACATGATATTCTAAGAATTAAATAGACTCTGTTATATAGATTTGCCTCCAACAGTTTTTGGAAGCACAGGAGTGTGAAGATGCTTTCCCTTGCAGGGAGCCTGAATTGTGATGCCAGTATGTCAAGATTATCAACCAGATTCCAGGGTGGTTTTCTTCACAATTTTGTTGAGATAGTCTATTTCTTCGTGTATTATGTTATTTTTATGTCACTAATTTAAAATTTTAAGAAGCTTCTTCCCATATATTTTCCCCATATAGCCATCGAAAAAGCACATACACAACACAGAGACGAATTTTTTTTGTCATTTACGTCTTTCACTTCACCAATTTATTTACGGATTTATGGTTCATTGACTTTCACAGTTGGAAAATTAATGCTAAATCAATACTTCGTATAAATTTATTATGATTTTACTGTAAATTATTTTGCAGTAGATTGCTTGACTGACATGGTGTAAAACTCTATTGTATTTAAATGAAAACAGTAACCAAGTTGAAGGCATAAAATCAGCTAGCACCCTAATATAGCAGCTTTTGAGTGTGAAACTATATAGCATTTTTATGTAGTATATGGGAAAACTGTGTAGCATAGGAGTTTTCAGCATTAATTCTACAGTTGCACTAAATCTAACATGTCAGTCTCTATCTACAATCCAGCCAGATTTAAAGTGCTAAGTTTTCACTGCTGCACTGAATGCTGAATTATCTAACATGGTGGTGTTTGAGGAAGCCCATCTTCATAAAGCAAGTCTAGACTATTTAACATCTATACATGGGAATCGTCTCAACTACTGGATATTCCAAAATGCAGTTTTCTTTCAAATTCAGGAGTCTTTCCAAAATTGCTCTAATGTGTTGAGCAATCTATCATCTTTTAAGTAAAAGAAAATCTCCATCAATATAATACAAAGAAATTTTTTTTTTAATTCCAATCAGCAAATTTTCAGGGTTTACCTTTTATTTCTTACCTATTTCTCTGCTTCAGACAAATCATAAACCGGAAACTGGACAATTGATTTGTATAAGGAAGAAAGTATACATAGTAGCCTTATTTTTATTTATTTATTTTTTAGACAGATGGCACCCAGGCTGGAGTACAGTGGTATGATCTCGGCTCACTGCAGCCTCCGCCACCCAGATTCAGCCAATTCTCCTGTCTCAGCCTCCCGAGTAGCTGGGATTACAGGTGCCCGCCACCACGCCTAGCTAATTTTTGTATTTTTAGCAGAGATAGGGTTTCACCATGTTGGCCAGGGTGGTCTTGAACTCCCGACCTCAAGTGATCCACCTGCCTTGGCCTCCCAAAGTGCTGGGATCACAGACATGAGCCACCATGCCAAGCCAGCCAGTCATTATATATATTTTTAATGGAACAGATATCCTAAGTGTACAGCTCAATGAATTTTCACAAACTGAAAATATCCATATAATTCTCAATCAGATCAAGACACAGAATGTCACTAGCTCCCCAAAAGCCCCCCTCATATTTGCTCTTAGTCACTAACCCCTTAAGCCCATATCCTGACTTCTAATTGATAGGTTAGTTTTGCCTGCTGTAAATTTTATGTAAATGGGATACTACATTAGGACCTTTGTGAACGACTTCTCCCACTCAATTTAGGTTTGTGGAATGTAGACATGCTTTTGCATATAGTTTGTTCCTTCTCATTGTTGTATACTATTCCATTGCTTGATGTACCACAATTTATTTATCCATGCTACTGTTAATTGAGCATTTAGTTAGTTGGTTAGATTTTGACTATTACAAAAAGTGCTACTGGCCGGGTGTGGTGGCTCACACCTGCAATCCCAGCGCTTTGGGAGGTTAAGGCAGGCAGATCACTTGAGGTCGAAAGTTCAAGACTAGCCTGCCCAACATGGAGAAACCCTGCCTCTACTAAAAATACAAAAATTTGCCAGGCATGGTGGCACACACCTATAACCCCAGATACTAGGGAGGCTGAGGCAGGAGAATCACTTGAATCCAGGAGGCAGAGGTTGCAGTGAGCCGAGATCTTGCCATTGCACTCCAGCCTGGGCGACAGAGCAAGACTCCATGTCAGAAAAAAAAAAAAATAGTGCTACCATGAACATTCTAGAACATGCCTTTTAGTGAATATAAGTATGCATTTATGTTGAGCATATACCAAAGTACTATTTTAATCTTCCAGCAGTATGGTTAAAATGTCTACCTGCTATCTACTGTGTGCTCAGCCTCATGAACAATGACATATTTTTTCTAGTCATGATGTTAAGAAGGCAGCTTACAGTTTTTCTGGTACAAGAAAGATATGACATTTCAAAACATCCTAGTAAAACATTTGGAATATATTTAGATTTTCATATACTTAAAGCCTTAACTCAGGAGTGTAAAAGATTAACTTTTATTTTTATATCACCATACTTAATTTCTATTTTGAGCCCCCATTCTGCCCAATGGTAGAAACTTAATCTGAGTGAATGCAGAATGCCTCCTCCTGTCTTTCCTCACTGCACCTAAGTTCCAGAGGCCAACATGATGCTGGGGCTGCTAGTTGCCATTTATCTGGGCCACCATCTGCTGAGACCCCACCATTCCCCTGTGGGGCCTGCTGGGTCCTGGGGAGTCTTCCTGGTCCTGGTTGCAGGGCCTCTTCAGATATGCTGGTCCCTTTGCTGGGGCAGGGTGGGCAGGCAGCCTCTGCACCCTCTCTCAGGAGTACGGCCTGCACACGGCGTGTCCACACTCATGTACCCTCTTCCTTTGTGCCCATGTCTTGCTGGGTCCAGAGACACCCCTTAGTCCAGATTGGAGTAGGTAGCCTGGATCTCCATATGTTCCTCCAAATCACTGTTGATGGCATGAACTTTATACCATGAATCTTTTAGGCCTTGGGTATGTGAAACTCAGAAGCCCAGATTGGTTCTTATAACACAAAAGCTTTTCCCCTGTATCATCCTTTCCCTGAAGCAGTGAATGGTGCAGGGGAATGGAGGTGTAGATGGAAGAGAATATCGTTCCACCACTTAAATATACCTTTTTCTTTTTTGCTTTTCTTTTTTTTTTTTTTTTAGATGGAGTCTTGCTTTGTCTCCCAGGCTGGAGTGCAGTGGCTTGATCTTGGCTCACGGCAACCTCCACCTCCCGGGTTCAAGTGATTCTCCTGCCTCAGCCTCATGAGTAGCTGGGATTACAGGTGCCAGCCACCACGCCCCACTAACAGGGTTTTGCCATTTTGGCCAGTCTGGTCTAAAACTCCTGACCTCAGGTGATCGGCCCACCTCAGCCTTCCAAAGTGCTGGGATTACAGGAGTGACCCACCGCACCCGGCCCTTTCATTCTGTTACTTCTTTGAACTCCTTTCATAATTGCTTAATTAATCTCTTTTTTTTTTTTTTTGAGACAGAATTTCACTCTGCCACTCAGGCTGAAGTACAGTAGTGTGATCTCGGTTCACTGCAACTTCTGCCTCCCAGGCTCAAACCATCCTCCCACTTTAGCCTCCCAAGTAGCTGGAACTACAGGTGAGCACCCTCATGCCCAGCTAATTTTTGTATTTTCTGTAGAGATGGGATTTCACCATGTTGCCCAGGCTAGTCTTGAACTCTTGAGCTCAAGTGATCTGCCCACCTCAGCCCGGAAAAGTGCTGGGATTACAGGAGTGAGCCACTGCACCTGGCCATAACCCTTAATTTAAAAAACAAACAAAACCTTTTCACAATACTACTTCAAGTTTGCAACTTGATTTACATCAGATTGAATTCAGTGTAGGCTTTGGTAAAATTCACAGCTCTTTGTTATTTCTAAAATAGTTTCGAAATTCTAGAGAAAAGAAAATTCAATAATAACAAACTATTATTAGTTTCCATGTATTAAGCACACAGTTTATGCCAGGTGCGTTGCTATCAACCCTATACATATTTTCTTATTTAATGTTTGTAGCGACCCAGTGAAGGAAGGCAGTCGCTCCTGGGTTTTTTGTTTGTTTTGTTTTGTTTTTGAGATGGAGTCTCACTCTGTCGCCCAGGCTAGGGTGCAGTGGCCTGATCTAGGTTCACTGCGACCTCTGCCTCCTAAGTTCAAGTGATTTTCCTGCCTCAGCTTCCCAAGTAGCTGGGATTACAGGTGTCGGCCACCACACCCGGCTAATTTTTCGTACTTTTAGTAGAGACAGGGTTTCACCATGGTGACCCCGCTGGTCTTGAACTTCTGAACTCAGATGATCCACCCGCCTCGGCCTTCCAAAGTGCTGGGATTACAGGCGTGAGCCACGGTGCCTGGCCTATCTCCTCATTTTATATATGAGAAAACTGAGGCACAAATAGGTGAACTGGCTTGCTTGAGGTCACAGAACTATGCTGTGAACCCATGCAGTTCCCATGCAGCCAAGAACTTGCCTTGAACCAAGAGTCATTGTGAATAATCATCATGTTACAGGACCACAATGCAGAGAAAGAACTGGATCTGGCAACTTTGTTATTACTTTCTCCTGAAAACATTAAAATCCAGGAAGAAGTGCCCTTTCAGACAAGAAAAACTGATAGCTCCTTCCTACTGCTTTCTGAATCTTGGTTCCCACAAATTAAATAAACTAAGCTCTGCTGTGTAAATAGCAGAGTGAACTGATTGAATTATTTGTTACAATTTCTAAGGTCAATTTACAACATATAAAATTATACACAAGGAGGCAGTCACTGAAAATGTTTGCAGAAGGTTTATGAACTAAAGTTGATAAAAAGTATTAAACAATATGTGGACACACACATACATACATCCACCCTACATAGCAGACAATCCCAAGTGCTACAGTGCTTCAGCAAATATCTTTAATGAAACTTAAGTTGAGTTAATGCCTTCCAAAATAAAAGCAGCTGCTTGTTTTAATATCATCAACGAGAAAGCTGTGATCTAAACGCATCGGGTGGAATTAAAAGTCATTTTTATTTCACTACTTTAATCTCTAGCCTGGAAATAATGGAAGAAGCCCCACAGTGTTACATTTCACTTCCTAGTAACTAAAGGAATGTATACTCATAACAAAACTTTCTAACTTTACGGAAATACACAATACAGAAAATGAAAGTTCCCCAGAAAATTTTTTCTCCAGAGATTATCATTACCAATGATTTTTATTTCTTCAGATTTTTTTCTATTCATATATGAGGTCATCTACAGATATAGTTTTTATAAAACACAATAACGACCCCAAAAGCCTTAGAGAGCAATGGAGAATAACTGAAAATTACATTGCATGTCACAATAAAACTTCCAAAACGTCCACGTTAGCCATTTTCCCTCCATTTCACAAAACTGCCCTTTCGTTCTTCCTCCAAACTCATAGCTGCCTTGTCTCAAACCTACTTCCTCTTGTTTCTTTTCCTTTTATGTTTTCCTATTCATAAGTAAAGCAGTCTATAGGCGTTTTCAGTTTTCAGCCTGTGGCCCCGTGGTTGGACAATTCATCAAGTAAATGAAGAATGTCCCTTAGAAAGGCCCCCAAGGGAGGGCAGAAAGAGCAACAGAAAACACTCATAATTTAATGTTATTGTCCTTTTCACACATACGTAGCTATATCTATTTTATTTTATTTTACTTTATTTTATTTAATTTTAATTTTTTGAGACAGAGTTTCGCTCTGTCACCCAGGCTAGAGTGTAATGGTGCGGCCTCCCAGGATCATCTCCCAGGATCAAGTCATTATTCTGCCTCAGCCTCCTGAGTAGCTGGGATTACAGGCATGCACCACCATTCCTGGCTAATTTTTGTATTTTTAGTACAGACGAGGTTTTATCATGTTGGCCAGGCTGGTCTTGAACTCCTGACCTCAGGTGATCCACCTGTCTCAGCCTCCCAAAGTGCTAGGATTACAGCACTTTGACAGCATGAGCTGCCCTGCCCAGCCTATTTTATTTTATTTTATTTTTATTTTATTTACAGACAGTCTTGCTCTGTCCCCCAGGCTGGAGTACAGTGGCGTGATCATAGCTCGCTTGGCTAATTTTTAAATTTTTTGTAGATAAGGGGTCTGGGTATGTTACCCAGGCCTGATCTTAAAATCCTAGGCTTAAGTGATCCTCCTGCCCTGACCTCCCAAAGTGCTGGGATTACAGGCGTGAGCCATCCTGCCCAGCCTGTATCTATTATATAAGTTGGTTTTTCTGATTACTTCAATGCAAATGAGATTATACCATACTCTCTTCTTTGTCACTTCCTATTTTCATGTAATTTATGTTAGACATCTGTCGATGTCAGTATAAATAGATCTAGATCATTTTTTATAGTTGTATGGCTTTCATTACATGGATGTTTCACAATTTATTTAGCTAACTACCTATTGTTAGACATTTGGTTATTTCCAAATTTTTGCTATTTTATATAATGCTGTACTTATATAAAATATAGTTTTATATAATTACATTTAATTATATACTACTACTATATCTGACAATTGACTTGTATCAAGAATATACAAATAATTGTTACAAGTTGCCAGGCACAGTGGCTCACGTCTATAATCCCAATGCTTTGGGAGGCCAAGGTGGTGGATCTCTTGAGCCCAGGAGTTGGAGACCAGTCTGGGCAACATGGGGAGACTCCGTCTCTACAAAAATACAAAAATTAGCCAGGCATAAGGGCACACATCTGTAGCTCCAGCTACTTAGAGGATGAGGTGGGAAGATTGATTGAGCCCAAGAGGTCGAGGCTGCAGTGAGCCAAGATTACGCCACTGCACTCCAGCCAGCATGTCAAAAACCCTGTCTCAAAAAGCAAAAAAAGAAAGGAAGAAGTGGGGGTGGCAAACAAGTAGAGTATAAGTCACCTCATCCAACTTTATTGGAATCAGTAGTTGACTGGTTAATCAGTTCAAGCAAGGAATCATAAAAATTGATGCATGTGTCGGGCCCGGTGGCTCACGCCTGCAGTCTCCACACTTTGCAAGACCGAGGCAGGCCGATCACCTGAGGTTAGGAGTTCGAGACAAGCCTGGCCAACAAGGTGAAACCCCGTCTCCACTAAAAATACAAAAATTAGCCATGCATGGTGGCACACCTCTGTAATCCTAGCTACTCAGGAGGCTGAGGCATGAGAATTGCTTGAACCTGGGAGACAGAGGTTGCAGTGAGCCGAGATGGTGCCACTGCACTCCAGCCTGGGCAACAGAGAAAGACTTGGTCTTAAAAAAAAAAAAAATTGATACATGTTTTAAATGTTTTATATTACCTTAAAATATATAAATATGTTTTCTTTTGACAAAAGTTAAGGCCTTTTATTTTGAGAATGAGTTAACTTATTATAGTTCTACATCATGTTGCTTGCATACACTATGCCCAAAACACATAGTTTATAACTTCCCATTTTGGTGGCTTTAAAGTTTAGTGTTCAGTGGGCTGTGGGCATCTGTCAATGTACTTTAAAGAGGGAATTATAGTGTTGGTTATTCTGGTGAACTGGTTAAGTGGAGGCTAAGAACTTCTATGATATATCTATAAGATAAATTCTTAGGAATCAAATTATTGGATCAAAGGATATAAGCATTTTTATGTTACACAGCTATTACCAAATAGTTCTCCGAAAAGGTTGTACCAATTTACACTCCAAAAATATTGTGTGAGAATTTTATTTCCCGGACATCTTCACCAATAGTGGCTACTATGAATAGTTTAAATCTAATGGTGCTATTTACTCAGTAGTATTTATTTAAATTTCTATGTGTAAAATTAACTCAAAATGGGTCACAGACCTAAATGTAAGAGTGAAAACTATGAAACTCATATGAAAAATAGGAGTAAATCATTGTGATCATAGGTTAGGCAGAGTCTTATTAGATATGACACCAAAAGCACAAATGACAAAATAAAAAAAAATTGATAAATTGGACTTCATCAAAATTAAAACTTTTGTGATTCAAAGAATACCATCAAGAAGGTGAAAGATTCACAAGTTGTAAAGATTAGGGTGTAAAAAGGTGAAAGACGGCCGGGCATGGTGGCTCACTCCTGTAATCCCAGCACTTTGGGAGGCCAAGGTGGGCGGATCACAAGGTCAGGAGTTTTTTTTTTTTTTTTTTTTTTTGAGCATGAGTCTTGCTCTGTCGGCCCAGGTGGAGTGCAGGGCCCGATTCAGCTCACTGCAAGCTCCGCCTCCCGGGTTCACCGCATTTCTGCCTCAGCCTCCCAAGTACTGGGACTACAGGCGACCGCACCTCGGGGGGGCCCGGCTAGTTTTGTATTTTCGTAGAGACGGTGTTTCACTGTGTTCGTCAGGATGGTCTCGGATCTCCTGACCTTGTGATCCGCCCGTCTCGGCCTCCCAAAGTGGCTGGGAATTACCAGGCTTGAGCCACCAGCGCTCCGGCCAAGTCAGGAGTTTGAGGACCACCTGACCCACATTGGTGAAACACCATCTCTACTAAAAATACAAAATTAGCCAGGCATGTTGGCAGGTGCCCTGTAATCCACAGCTACTCAGCGAGGCTGAGGCAGGTGAATGTTTGAACCTGGGACGGCAGAGGTTGCGTGTGAGCCAAGGATCTGCGCCTTGCAACTCCAGCCTGGGTGCAGGAGCAAGACCTGCCAGTCTCAAAAAAAAAAAAAAAAAAAAAAAAAAAAAAAGGGGTAAAGGCAACCCACAGAATGGGCAGAAAATATCTTGCAAATTATATACAAAGTAGGCACTTTATTTGTGGAAAATATGTAGCAGACACAGTGGCCATGCCTATTAATCCCAGAACTTTGGAAGGCTGAGGGTAGTGCTTCAGTGGGGAGCTCGGACCACCTGTGGTAACATAGGCGTATCTCTACATAAATAAATTAAAAGTAGCCAGGATGTGTTGGACACTGTGGCCTGTGGTTCCAGCTACTGGGAGATTGAGGTGGAGAATCACGTAGCCCAGGAGGTGAGGCTGCAGTTGAGCCAAGATCGCATTGCTGTCTCCAGCCTGGCAGAGCAGGACTGGAGGACCTATCTCAAAATCTTATATTATTTACTGATATAATATAGATATATAACATATATATTTAGATATCTAGATATAAATATATAGATATCTATAAATATATATGTAACAAATATGTTCCAAGGACCTCCAGTGGATACTGAACTGCAGGTAGTACCAAACTTCTATATATATATATAAACTCTATATATACTAACTATATATACACGTATATATATATACTCTATATATACTATGTTTTTTTCCTATACATACATACCTATGACAAAGTTTAATTTATAAATTAGGCACTGTAATAGAATAACAACAATAACTAATAATAAAATAGAACAATTAGAATATACTTTTTTTTGAGATGGAGTCTTGCTCTGTCGCCCAGTCTGGAGTGCTGTGGTGCCATCTCATTGCAACTTCCGCCTCCCGGGTTCAAGCAATTCTCCTGCCTCAGCCTCCCAAGTAGCTGGAACTACAGGCGCCTGCCACCACGCCCAACTAATTTTGTATTTTAGTAGAGACGGGGGTTTCACCATATTGGCCAGGCTGGTCTCAAACTCCTGACCTTGTGATCCGCCCACCTCGGCCTCCCAAAGTGCTGGGATTACAGGCGTGAGTCACCGTGCCCGGCCAGAATATACTTTAATATAAGTTACATGAATAGTTTTTTGTCTCTCAAAATACTGTAATATTTGGGATTGCAGCTGCCTGCAGGTAACTGAAACTGCAGAAAGCATAAGGGGGACTACTGTATCTGACAATGGACTTGGATCTAGAATACATAAAGAACTCTTACAACTTGATAATAAAAAAAGATAGAACCCAATTTTAAAATGGACAAAAGATCTGAACAGATATTTCTCCAAAGAAGACATACAAATAGCCAGTAAGGGCCAGGTGCTGTGGCTTATGCCTATAATCCCAACACTTTGGGAGGCCAAGGCAGGTAGATTACTTGAGGCCAGGAGTTCGAGACTAGCCTGGCCAACATGGCAAAAACCCATCTCTACTAAAAATATAAAAATTAGCCAGGCGTTGTGGCGCATGCCTATAGTCCAGCTACTCAGGCAGATGAGGCACAAGAATCACTTGAACCCAGGAGGCAGAGGTTGCAGTGAGCTAAGATTGCACCACTGCACTCCAGCCTGGGCAACAGAGCAAAACCTCACCTAAAAAAATAAAAGAGAAAATAAATGGCCAATAAGTACAAGAAAATACACTCAATTTCTGTCTTAGTCTGTTTGTGCTGCTATAACAAAATACCTGAGACTGAGTAACATATAAGCAAAAAAGTTATTCCTCACAGTTCTGGAGGCTGGGAAATCCAAAATCAAGGTGATAGCACATTTGGCATTTTGTGAGGGCCTGTTCCATTGTTCCTGTTCTTGCAGTGGCATCTTCACATGGCAGGAGGAGAAAGGAAAAAAAAAAAGAAGAAGAAATGCTATATGAAGTCTTTCTATAAGGGCATTAATTTCACTCACGAGGGCAAAGCACTCACGACCTAATCACCACCTTCGAAAGGCCTCACTTCTTAACATCATCACATTAGGTCTTAGGTTATAACATGAATTTTGGAGGACACAAACATTCAAACCATAGAAACATCATGAGCCATCAGGGAAGTACAAATCCAAACTATGTTAAGATACCACTTCACACTCACAAGAATGGCTATCATAAAAAGAGAGATAATAACAAGTGTTGGAGAGAATGTGGAAAAATTGAAACACTCATATGTTGCTGGAGGGAATGTAAAATGCTTTGTAATGAAGTTGGAACTGTTTTGGAAATAGTCTGGCAGTTCCTCCCAAGTTTAAACATAGAGTCACCATATGACCTGGCAATGCCAGGCTTCATTATATTCCCAAGGGAAATGAAAACATATGTCCACACAAAAACTTACACATGAATGTTCATAGCAGCATTGTTCATAATAGCCAAAAAGTGGAGACAGCTGGGTGTGGTTGTTCACGCCTATAATCCCAACACTTTGGGAGGCCAAAGCGGGAGGATCACTTGAGGTCAGGTGTTCAAGACCAGCCTGGCCAACATAGTGAAACCCCATCTCTACTAAAAATACAAAAAGTAGCGAGACATGGGGGTATGTGCCTGTAATCCCAGCTAATTGGGAGGCTGAGGCAGGTGAACGGCTTGAATCCAGGAGGCAGAGGCTGCAGTGAGCCAAGATCACACCACTATACTCCAGCCTGGGTGAAAGACTGAGACTCCATCTCAAAAAAAAAAAAAAAAAGTGATAAACAGATAAATAAAATGTGTTATATTCCTACAACACAATATTATTGAGCCATAAAAAACAAAAAAGGAAAGAAGTACTGACACATGCTATAACATGAATGAACCTTAAAAAGTTAGGTTACTAGAAAGAAGCCAGTTACAAAAGACCACAAATTGTATGGCTCCATGTATATGAAGTGTCCAAATAGGCAAATTCTATCCTAAAAGAAAGTAAATTAGTGGTTACCTAGGACTGAGGGATGGAGGAAATAGGAGTGACTGCTAATGGGTGTGGGATTTCTTTTTGGGAGAAATGAAAATATTCTAAAATTGATTGTGGTGACCAGGCGCAGGGGCTCACGCTTGTAATCCCAGCAGTTTGGGAGGCCGAGGTGGGTGGATCACCTGATGTCGGGAGTTCGAGACTAGCCTGACCAACATGGAGAAACCCTGTCTCTACTAAAAACAGAAAATTAGCTGGGCATGGTGGTGCATACCTGTAGTCCCAGCTACTCAGGAGGCTGAGGCGGGAAAATCACTTGAACCCAAAAGGTGGAAGTTGTGGTGAGCTGAGATCGTGACATTGCACTCCAGCCCGGGCAACAAGAGTGAAACTCGGTCTCAAAAACAAACAAACAAACAAACAAAAAATTGACTGTGGTGATGACTGCAAAACTCTGTGAATCTATTAAAACCCATTGAATTATATACTTTTAATTGGTGAATTGCCTGGCTTATAACTTAAACCTCAATAAAGTTGTTATAGTTTTTAAAATCGCTATATGTAAGGCAATGTTCTAGGTGCTGCAAATCAGATATTGTCATATGTCTATTTACCCTTCTAGACCCACTCTTCCCCCTTCTCCACTCTGCCCTCAGAGGCTGACCTTATAATCCACATCAAAAGGTTTCCCATGCCTTGGTTGGGTTTGGCCAACTGAGAGTCCAGGGAGGAAATTAGAGTGGAAAGGAAGGTGGGCTCAGGATATGTATTCTTTTGTCTCCCTCACCCAGAGAGGACCTTGGGCTGACTGCGTCTCTCCAGTGAAGGTCACTGCTCTTCCAGGGCAGCCGATTTTACATGCTGACTCTTTTAGGTTCAACTAACCACTATTCCCCTTGCCATTTTGGTTCTAAAGATGGTAACATTGCAGCTGCTACTAGCTCCGGGATACTACACTCATTTTTATGGTTCCTCTACCCTTTTACATTTGTTAATAACCCTTTACTAAATAAATAACCACTTTGTCAATAAACCTTATAGTTGAGCAACAAAAAGGAATGAAGTACTGACACATGCTACAACACGGATGAGCCTTGAAAATGTCATGTTGAGTGAAAGAAGCCAGTCACAAACACACACGTCACATAGTGTATGATTCCATTTATATAAGATGTCCAGTAATTATTCTGACTGTTCCATCGTTTTTCTGTTGAGACCCCTACTAAACCAGACAAAGCCTTTGCTATCTTAGAACTTTTTGTTCAATGGTCAAAGAAAAGGGGAATAAGAATGTTGGCCAGGCATGGCGACTCATGCCTGTATTCCCAGCACTTTGGGAGGTTAAGGTGGGTGGATCACAAGGTCAAAAGATCAAGACCATCCTGGCCAACATGGTGAAATCCCATCTCTACTAAAAATACAAAAATTAGCGGGGTGTGGAACGTGTCTGTAATCCCAGCTACTAGGGAGGCTGAGGCAGGAGAATCTCTTGAACCCGGGAGGTGGAGGTTGCAGTGAGCCAAGATCATGCCACTGTACTACAGTCTGGCGAGACAGTGAGACTCCATCTCAAAAAAAAAAAGAATGTTTCAGGCAAAGGGAAGAGAAGTGCAGTGGTGCTATTTCAGGCAGAAGCTTGTCAGGTTTGCTGTGGTGTGACCAATGTGGAAGGACTCAGTGGAAAGGAAAAGAGATGAGGGCAGAGTAGTGGGAAGGGCCAAGATAAAATAAAGTCATATGCACACTGTTACATTTTTTACTTGTCTAATATATTTCATTAAATATAGACAAAACTTATTATAAATAAAGATAAGTTTTGATGTTTGTAAGGTCATCTGTTATTTGCACTCTTTTTTTTTTTTTCGAGATGGGGTCTCACTCTGTCACCCAGGCTGGAGTGCAGTGGTGTGACCACAGCTCACAGCAGCCTCCATCTCCTGGGCTCAAGCGATCTTCCCACCTCAGCCTCCTGAGTATCTGGGACTACAGGAACATGCCACCGTGCCCCAATAATTTTTTATTTTTTGTGAAGACAGGGTTTCTCCATGTTACCCAGGCTGGTCTCAAACTCCTGAGCTCAAACAATCTGCCCACCTTGGTGTCCCAAAGAGCTAAGATTACAGGCGTGAGCCACTGTGCCCAGCTTGTTATTTGCATTTGTGATTTTAAAATTCCATGTTTTTTATCATAAGACTGTCAGGAGCTTTCTGGACAGGAAATGATTAATTTATGACTCAAAATACAAACAAATGTAGGTGATCAAATGCATATCTATGTCTTCAATGGAAATATATATATATATACACACACACACACATAAGTCATTAACGAAGACAAATGAGAACATGAAATTTATGATATATTTTCTTTTCCATCGCCTAGCCCCCTAAAGGAGAGATCTTTTCCATTTAGAGCCCTGGGTTTTGTTTTGTTTCATGATTTGCTTTTTTTTTTTTTTTTAAATAAGAGTTTATTTATTTATTTATTTTGAATCAGGATTTCACTCCCATCAGCCAGGCTGGAGTGCAATGGTGTGATCTCAGTTCACTGCAACTTCTGTCTCCTGGACTCAAGTGATTCTCTTGCCTCAGCCTCCCGAGTAGCTGGGACTACAGGCATGTGCCACTGCCTCCAGCTAACTTTTTGTAGAGAAAGGGTTTCACCATGTTGGCCAGACTTGTCTTGAACTCCTGAGTTCAAGTGATCTGTCTGCTTCTGCCTCTCAAAGTGCTAGGGTTACAGGCATGAGCCACCACGCGGCCAAAAGAGTTTATTTTTTTAAAGAAAATTAACTTATTTGAAAAAGTAGAAATGAAGCCGGGCGCGGTGGCCCATACCTATAATTCCAGCACTTTGTGAGGCCGAGGCAGGTAGATTGCTTGAACTCAAGAGTTCGAGACCAGCCTGACCAACATGATGAAACCCCGTCTCTGCTAAAAATACAAACATTAGCCAGGTGTGGTGGCAGGTGCCTGTAATCCCAGCTACTCTGGAGGTTGAGGCAGGAGAATCTCTTGAACCTGGGAGGTGGAGGTTGCAGTGAGCCAAGATTGCGCCATTGCCCTCCAGCCTGGGCAACAGGAGCAAAGCTCCATCTCAAAAAGAAGAGAAAAAGCAGAAATGAGGAAGTGGCCAGCCTCTGTGGGGATCTAATCAAACAAAGCTTCCTTTGATGAGGATAGTACTTAAGTTGAAAAAAATTTGCCTATATAATAAATACTGCAATACTTTATTTTATTTTTTTGAGATGAGGGTCTCGCGGTGTTGCCAGGCTAGTCTTGAACTCTTAGGCTCAAGGGCTTCTCCTGCCTCAGCCTCTCCAGTGGCTGGGCTAATAGGCACACACCACCATGCCCAGCTCTACATACTGATTTTTAAATTAAAAAAAATCTACATTCTATATTCCCATCATAGCTTCTCCCTAATAAAATATTTGTGAGTGTTTACAGGACTCCTTCCCTGGAAAATCTGCAAGCAGCCTGGTAGCTTTATATATATAGGAAAGCCAAAGGACAAACTAGGAATTATGTCAGAGATGGGGAAAGACTAAAGATCTTACCCAAATCAGTTGAGAATCAGCCTTAAGTATAAATGGGCCAGGTGTTGGTGGCTCACACCCATAATCTCAGCACTTTGGTAGGCCAAGGTGGGCAGATCACTTGAGGTCAGGAGTTCAAGACCACCCTGGCCAACATGGCGAAACACCGTCTCTACTAAAAATACAAAAATTAGCTGGGCGTGGTGGCAGGTGCCTGTAGTCCCAGCTACTTGGGAAGCTGAGGCAGAAGAATCACTTGAACCCAGGAGGCAGAGGTTGCAGTGAGCCGAGATTACGCCACTGCACTCCAGCCTGGGCAACAGAGTGAAACTCCATCTTAAAAAAAAAAAAAAAAAAAGTATAAATGAAGCACAATTAACATTTTATAATTTTATAGAGCAAAAGTTCATAAAATATTCTAATTAACTGTTTTCCTACATCTTATAAACACTATTACCAAACCCATTTAAGATTGAAGATAAATTATGTCATGCCATGGGTAAAGATTTTCAATAAGGAGTAGAGCGATTGCTAAGAGTCAAGAATTCTCCATCATAAATTCACTGACAGGATTTGCTGTTCAATCGTTTTAAATTCTAATACCAATTTTTTCCTCTAGAGAATATTATGTAATCTACCTCTTCGGTGGACCTTGATTTTCCATCTGTAAAAGTTTAGAACTATTTTTTTTTTTATAATTTTTTATTTTTTATTTATTTAGTTATATTTATTAATTTATTATATTTTTATTATACTAGAGTTGGGTACATGTGCACAACGTGCAGGTTTGTTACATATGTATACTTATTTGACTTAAGTCAACAAATGCCTATGCCCTCTCCATATCTGGCTGATTAGAGCGCCCTCATGTGTGCATTTGTTGTAATGTTTTAGAAATCTGAAAAAGACAATATTAATCTCAGCAGTAATACAATAAATAATGTCTTCATTTGCACATTTATGATAGCTCCAAGTATTACTAAGTAAATGCTAAAGGCAGATGCTGTAGTAGGTTAATCTTACTATTGTTCCCTATCAAACCTTTCATATGCCAATTTTATTCTAAAACAGTGAAGTTATTGTTTTGGTTTAAATTTTAATTTAATGACTTAAAGGATTTTTTCCCTTAAAACTTCTAAGTATTTCATTATAATATTATTTCATCATTAGGCTTAAAGGAAAATATGTGGTCAATTGAGTTGTTATTTATTATACATGATAGCTTGATGTCATCTTTTTGGGGATGGAAAACAGCTCCAGGGACCAATTCTAACTCAGTTTTTTGCTATAAGAATGTACTTGTTGGCAAGGCGCGATGGCTGACGCCTGTAATCCCAGCACTTTGGGAGGCCGAGGCGGGTGGATCACGAGGTTAGGAGTTCAAGACCAGCCTGGCCAATATGGTGAAACCCCATCTGTACTAAAACTACAAAAATGAGCCAGGCATGATGTCAGGCACCTGTAATCCCAGCTACTCGGGAGGCTGAGGCAGCAGAATCACTTGAACCCGGGTGCCAGAGGTTGCAGTGAGCCAAGATCACGCCACTGCACTGCAGCCTGGGCAATAAGAGAGAGATTCCATCTCAAAAAAAAAAAAAAAAAAATTTACTAGTCTAGATCATAATAATGTAATTTCTTCCTACTCAAAGAGACTACATTGGAGGAAGCCAAAAGAGAAGCTTATTTATTTATTCATATACTTTATGTATTTATTTATTTATTTTTGAGACAGAGTCTTGCTCTGTTACCCAGGCTGGAGTGCAGTGGTGGCATCTTGGCTCACTGCAACATCTGCCTCCTGGGTTCAAGTGATTCTCCTGCCTCAGCCTCCCGAGTAGCTGGGATTACAGATGTGCGCCACCACGCCCAGCTAATTTTTGTATTTTTAGTAGAGACGGGGTTTCACCATGTTGGCCAGGCTAGTCTCGAACTCCTGACCTCAGGTGATCCACTCACCTCAGCCTCCCAAAGTGCTGGGATTACAGGCATGCACCACCAAGCCCGGCCTAGAGAAGCTTATTTTTTAAAAGAAAATATACAAAAAAATCAAAATCTCATAAGTCCAATTGTAATTTTTTTGGCTTTAAAAAATTTTTAATGCCCTCAAATATTCTCCTATCCAATCACTGTATTTTAAATGGCATTCCTCCAACAAATATTTGTTGAGCCCCCACTAGGAGCCAGGATTGAAATGTCAAATTGAAGGAGGTCACAGCTACTGAAGTAAAGCAAAAAAAAAGTACTGGTTGTTTTTCCTTCTATAAAATGACCTAGTAATAACCGCTTTACCCAGGAGAGTTGCTGTAAAGCTCTAATAACATGACATATATAACCACAATTTCAAAAGAATGAGGTGTTATTAAAATGTTTGCAAGAGAAACCCTAGTAATTCCAAGCACATACTTTAGGAATTGTTTCTTGTGTAGAAAATCCTTGAATGTGAGGCTCTGCTGATTTTTTTAATGCACATTCTCTGCTTATGCATGTGGATTTTTTTTTTTTTTTGGAGACAGAGTCTTGCTCTGCCGCCCAGGCATGATCTTGGCTCACTGCAACCGCCACCTCCCAGTTTCAAGTGATTCTCCTGCCTCAGCCTCCTGAGTAGTTGGAATTACAGGTGAGTGCCACCACGCTTGGCTAACTTTTGTATTTTTAGTAGAGATGGGGTTTCACCATGTTGACTAGGTTGGTCTGAAACTCCTGACCTCAGGTGATCCTCCTGCCTCGGCCTCCCAAAGTGCTGGGATTACAGATGTGAGCCACCATGCCTAGTTGAATGTGTATACTTTAATTAAAATTTTCTTCAAATTTTCATGACAGGACAGAAACTGGGAAGACAAAATTATGTCACCTAAGAGAAGAAGTCTGAATGGTTCTTTTCTTTATTGTCTCTTATGCTCTTTCTCTTATCAAGGCATGGCATGAATTGGCTGGAGATGATACCAGTTGAGCCAAGAGGTCAGACTGGCTATATTGGACTAGACAGAAGGGAGCAAAGGAAAAAATTCCCTGAAACCAGACACCAGCAGCCCTTGATATTCAAATGAAGGCAGCATATAGATTCTTTTAGTGGCTCTGTGGTCCTAGGGCCCTGAGGAAATGGAATAGATTGTGTTGGTTTCCTCCCATCATGGGTTGGAACCCACTTCCTACTCTCTGCCTCTTCTTTCCTGTCTCCCACATATCCACAGCCTCCCTTCCTGCTATCCTCAACCCATTCAGAATCCTCCACCGTATTCCAGAAAAGTTTCATGCCCCACAATTCTGTTTTCTCCATAACCCAGTTTAAATTCTCATATTTTCATATGGTCTATTGTTCAATTATCCCCAACTTTTTAAAGTGTGATAACCCTCTCCCTGCCCTTTAAAACTTATTATGGAAATCATTTAATATACCAAAAGTAGATAAAAGTCTAACAAATCCCTAGGTACCCATTATCTAGCTTTGACTACTATCAACATATAAGACCAGGCCATGCGCCATGGCTCACGCCTGTAATCCCAGCACTTTGGGAGGCTGAGACGGGTGGATCACCCGAACTCAGGAGTTCGAGACCAACCTGGCCAACATGGTGAAACCCCATCTCTACTAAAAATACAAAAACTAGCTGGGCATAGTAGCCCGTGCCTATAATCCCAGCTACCCAGGAGGCTGAGGCAGGAGAATTGCTGGAACAGCAGGAGACTGTAGTGAGCCAAGACTGTGCTACTGCACTCCAGCCTGGGCCACAGAGCAAGACTCCAATTCAAAAAAAAATTAGCTAGATGTGGTGGCACACGCCTGTAATCCCAAGTACTCGGGAGGCTGAGGCAGGAGAATCACTTGAATCCAGGAGGTAGAGGGTGCGGTGAGCCGAGATCATGCCATTGCACTGCAGCCTGGGTGACAGAGTGAGACTCTGTCTCAAAGACAAAAAACAAAACATATGAGACCAGTAGTTTGACTAGTTAAAACATGGCATGACAGTAGGCAATGACTAGGGAATCAAACAACTTTTGAAATGAAAATTATTATAAAAAGGCTGGGTGCGGTGGCTCATGCCTGTAATCCCAGCACTTTGGGAGGCCGAGGCGGGTGGATCACTTGAGGCCAGGAGTTCAGGAGCAGCCTGCCAACATGGTGAAACTCTGCCTCTACTAAAAATACAAAAATTAGCTGGGCGTGGTGGCGCGGGCCTGTGGTCCCAGCTACTCCGGAGGTTGAGGCACAAGAATTGCTTGAGCCCGGGATGGGGAGCTTGCAGTAACGAGATTGTGCCACTGCACTCCTCCAGCCTGGGTGACAGAGCGAGACTCTGTTTCAAAATAATAATAATAATAATGTTTTAAAAATAACACCTGATTTTGGGAGAGGGAAAAAAATATAAAACAGAGAAAATTATAATATTTGAAAGTAGAAAATCAATGGAAAGATTAAACAGATGAATAGTATGAATGAATAATTTGTGACCTAGAAGATAGCCACAAAGAAGTTACCCAGAATGCACAGAGACAAAGAAATGGAAAGCATGAAAGATCATGGGTCATGGACGACAAAGCACAAACTCTGGAGTTCCAGAAGGAGGAAATAGAGAAAATGGGGCAGAGGATATATTTGAAAGGTTATGACTGAGAATTTTCAAGAATTAATGAGACCCAAATTCTTTTTTTTTTTTTTTTTTT
>NW_016806691.1:92317-98465 GCF_001698545.2 Rhinopithecus bieti
TTTTAAAATAATTTAGACACAAATTTTTTTTTTTTTTTTTTTTTTTTTTTGAGACAGAGTCTTGCTCTGTCTCCCAGGCTGGAGTGCAGTGGCCGGGATCTCAGCTCACTGCAAGCTCCGCCTCCCGGGTTTACGCTATTCTCCTGCCTCAGCCTCCAGAGTAGCTGGGACTACAGGCGCCAGCCACCTCGCCCGGCTAGTTTTTTGTATTTTTTAGTAGAGACGGGGTTTCACCATGTTAGCCAGGATGGTCTCGATCTCCTGACCTCGTGATCTGCCCGTCTCGGCCTCCCAAAGTGCAGGGATTACAGGCTTGAGCCACCGCGCCGGGCTGAGACCCAAATTCTTAAAGAAACTCAGTGAAGGCCGGGCGTGGCATTCCAGATCAAGGCAGCTATGGAGAGGTATAAACAAGGAATGGAAATCCAGTACCTCCCACTATGCAGCTCTGTTAGGTTGGATGTTTTCTCTCTTCTCCCTGAAACTAACATGACACAGACTGCAGAGAAGGCCTCTATAAGAGACAAAAAGAGAAATAAATAAGGCCCAAGGAATGCCTTGGACTCTGACCAATCGTATTAACCACTCCTGCTAGGAGCTGAGGGGCCTAGGAAAGCCTTTTTGGGGCGGTAGTCCTGAGAAAATGGAGCAGAAGTGTTCTCTGCCAAGATCTGTGAAGTTGAACTATTTATCTCTAGTGTAACCAAAGAGAAGAGGGCACACAGGCATTGCTTGGTCCTTGGATCAATACCATAATACTAACCTCAGAACCTCATCCATGCCTTCTAATGTGAATGCTCATCCCAGCTCGGAAGTAATGAAGACTACAAGCTGCTCTCCCTGGGGAAAGTACAAGAGGCCACATCCGAATGCATGAGAAATAACTTACCTTCTCTCTCTCCCTCTCTCTTTTTTTTGTATTTTGTTTTTTGTTTTTTGAGATGGAGTTTCATTCTGTCGCCCAGGCTGGAGTGCAACGGTGCGATCTTGGCTCACTGCAAGCTCCGCCTCCCGGGTTCAAGTCATTCTCCTGCCTCAGCCTCCTGAGTAGCTGAGATTACAGGTGTGCACCACCACACCCAGTTAATTTTTGTATTATCAGTAGAGATGGGGTTTCACCATCTTGGCCAGGCTGGTCTCAAACTCCTGGCCTCAGGCGATCCACCCACCTTGGCCTCCCAAAGTGCTGGGATTACAGGCATGAGTCACCGCGCCCAACCAATTAACTTACCTTCTCTAGATTCACTTTCCTTATCTCAAAATAGAAGAAGAGTGTGGAATTCACAGGGAATTGAACATTAAATGTTTTGATGAAATCACTTAGCACTCCAAAGAGGCTAAATGTTTATTGTATTAGTATAGAAACAGAACAACTTGCAAAAACGAAAACGTCCACTACAGACTGAATTCATGATATGATAAAACTAGCATTCCAGATCAGTGGGAGAAAGATGGCTTATGCAATAAATGTAATGAGACAACTGGTTAGACTTAAAAAAAAAAAAAAAACCAAATCATTATGCCAAAATAAACTACATATGTATTAAAAATCAAAGATGAAATATGAAACCACAAAAGTACTAAGGGAAACATGGATGAATTTTTTCTAATCTTGGAGTGAAAAGGCCTTTTAAAGCATGTGTTACCAAATTCAGAAGCTGTAAGGAAAATTTTTTTATGAATTTGGCTACATAAAATTCAAGACTTAGACCTTTTAAAAGACATAAAATCATACCTTTAAACGAAGGAAAATGTTCTATGTTTTGAATAGGAAGAATTAGTATCATAAAGGTGCCAATTCTTTTATTAACATATAAATGTAACATATAAATCCAAATTAGCATATAACTGCAATTAGAATCAGAATACATCAATCTTTTTAAAAACTGGACAGTAATTTTAACATTCATATAGAAGAATAAATGAGATGGTCAAGAATATTTGGAAAGGAAGACCAGCAAAGGGGACCTGTCTTATCATATATTAAACTTAAAATGAGGCTATGGTAAATAAAACAGTATGATATTGGCACAGGAATAGACATCTTCATCAGTGACACATACCTGTTCCAGAATTACAGTTCCAGAGCTTTGGGAGCCCAAGGCGGAAGGGTGGCTTGAGGCCAGGAATTTTTTTTTTTTTTTTTTTGAGATGGAGTCTCGCTCTGTCACCCAAGCTGGCATGATCTTGGCTCACTGCAACCTCCACCTCCCAGGTTCAAGTGATTTCCTGCCTCAGCCTCCCGAATAACTGGGACTACAGGCATCCGCCCCCATGCCCAGGTAATTTTTGTATTTTTAGTAGAGACAGGGTTTCACTATGTTGGCCAGACTGGTCTGGAACTCCTGGCCTCTGCCCCGACTCATCCTCTCAAAGTGCTGGGATTACAGGCCACCATGCCCAGCCTGAGGCCAGGAATTCAAAACCAGCCTTAACAACAGAGTGAGATCCTGTATCTACAAAATGTTAAAAATTAGGCCGGGTGTGATGGCTCATGCCCAGCATTTTAGGAGGCCGAGAGGGTAGATCACAGATCACTTGAGGCCCAGAAGTTTGAGACTAGCCTGGGCAACATGGCAAAACCCCATTTCTACAAAAAATAAAAATAAAACAGTTCTCCGGATGTGCTGGCCTGTGCCTGTAGTCCCAGCTGCCCAGGAGGCTGAGGTGGGAGGATTGCTTGAGCCCAGAAGTTTAAGGCTGCAGTGAGTTATGATCATGCCTCTGTACTTCCAGCCTGGGCAACAGAATGAGACTCCATCTCTGTTTTTTAAAAAAAGAAAAATAGAACCCCAAAATTGATCAAACTACATGGCAACCTAATAAATGACTGATATGGTTTGGCTGTGTCCCCACCCAAATCTCATCTTGAATTGTAGTTCCCATAATCCCCACATGTCGTGGGAGGGACCCAGTGGGAGGTAATTAAGTCATGGGGGCAGTCACCCCCATGCTGTTCTAGTGATAGTGAGTGAGTTCTCAAGAGATCTGATGGTTCTATAAGGGGCTTTTCCCCCTTCGCTCAGCACTTCTCCTTCCTGCCACCAAGTGAAGAAGGATGTGTTTGCCTCCCCTTCCACCATGATTATAAGTTTCTTGAGGCCTCCCCATCCCTGTGCAACTGTGAGTTGATTAAACCTCTTTCCTTTATAAATTACCCAGTCCTGGGCAGTCCTTTATAGCAGCATAAGAACAGACTAATACAAGGACCAAGATGACTTTTTATTTATTTATTTTATTTTATTTTATTATTTTATTTTATTTATTTATTATTTTATTTATTTTATGGTGCTAGCATAACTGAGTATACAACTAGAAGAAAATAAAGCTAGTTCCTATGGCAGACACCACTAGTTGCCTACCCAATTTTCATTCATAATCTTGATTTTGTTTAGGGCAGCAATGTGCCCAGACAAATCTATTTACCACCCTAGACTCTCCTGAAAATAAGAGTGGAGTGGCCATGTCCCACTCAGTGAGACATAATTAGAAGTCTAATGGGTAGAGCTTCCAGGAAAGCTACTGTTTTATCGATAAAAAGAAAAGAAGGGTGTCCTTCACCCTTATTCTTCCTGCCCATAATGTGTAAATGTGACTCTTTTAGTACAGAAACTGGTTTGCCTGAAAAGAAAATAATAGGCTGGGCATGGTGGCTCACGCCTATAATCTCAACACTTTGGGAGGCCGAGGCGGGCAGATCACTTTAGGTCAGGAATTTGAGACCAGCCTGACCAACATGGCAAAACCCCCTCTCTACTAATAATACAAAAATTAGCTGGGCGAGGTACAGGTGCTTGTAATCCTAGCTACTCAGGAGGCTGAAGCAGGAGAATCACTTGAACTCCGGAGGCAGAGGTTGCAGTGAGCTGTGCACCACTGCACTACAGCCTGGGTGACAGAGTGAGAGCGACCGAGCGAGACTCCGTCTCAAAAAAAAAAAAGAAGAATCTTATCTAATTATGCACTTATTTAGAAATTCCAGGGGCTAATTTTGAAACACATCAGGTATGAAGACCCAACCGCTAAATTCCAGAGATTACCTCAAGGCAGTTAATCTACAACCTGGCCATTGTTGAGATGACACCAGCCCGCGTGGGTGGACCGTGACTCAAGACAGCCCTGGAACAAGACACACAGGCCTCGTACCCAGGACCACTCCCGCATGGCTCCCATTCCAAGTTCCCCTATTTATTTATTTATTTACTTACTGAGACGGAGTCTTGCTCTGCAGCCCAGGCTGGAGTGCAGTGGTGCGATCTCGGTTCCCTGCAACCTCCAGCTCCCGAGTTCAAGCAATTCTCCTGCCTCAGCCTCCCAAGTAGCTGGGATTACAGGCGTCCACCACCAGGCCCATTTAAAGGTTTTGTATTTTTAGTAGACCGGGTTTCACCATGTTGGCCAGGCTGGTTTCGAACTCCTGACATCAAGTGATCTGCCTGCCTCAGCCTCCCAAAGTGCTGGGATTATAGGCGTGAGCCACAGTGCCCGGCCAAGTTCCCCTAATTTCCTGGGTTTACAGGCTTTAGCCACTGTGCCAGGCCATATTATGTAATTTTTAAAGCCAGTGTTATGGTCCTCATCTGTTAGTTCAGAGCAGCGAGGTCCAATGGAAATATAACGTGTAGTTTAAAATTTTAGCAGTCACGTTAAAACAGTAAAAGGAAACAGGAGCTCACATCCCAGATAAACACCCAGGTCTTTTTAAAAACTCAGGCGTGGCCGGGCATGGTGGCTCATGCCTGTAATCCCAGCATTTTGGGAGGCCGAGGCAGGGAGATCATGAGGCCAGGAGTTTGAAATCAGCCAGCCTGGCCAACATGGTGAAACCCCATCTCTACTAAAAATACAAAAATTAGCCAGGTGTGGTGGTACGTGCCTGTAATCCTAGCTACTGGGGATGCTGAGGCAGGAGAATCGATTGAACCCAGAAAGTGGAAGTTGCAATGAGCTGAGATGACACCACTGCACTCCAGCCTGGGTGACAGAGTGAGACTCCATTTCAAAAAAAAAAATTCAGGCGTGCTAACGAGGGCTTGTAGTTCCAACCATCTGGAAGTCTGAAGAGGAGGATCACTGAGCCTAGGAGTTACAGCCTGTAGCATGCCCTGATTGTGCCTGTGAATACAGTGAATAACTACTGCACTCCAGCCTGGGCAACATAGTTTGTTTTGTTTGTTTTTGTTTTTTTTTAAAGAGACAGGGTCTTGCTCTATTGCCCAGGCTGGAGTACAGTGAGTGGCATGATGATAGCTCACTGCACCTTGAACTCCTGGGCTCTAACAATCCTTAACACTCAGTTTGTTTGTTTGTTTGTTTGTTTGTTTGTTTGTTTGTTTAGACAGAGTTTCACCCTTGTTGTTCAGGCTGGAGTGCAATGGGTGATCTTGGATCGCTGCAACCTCTGCCTCCTGGGTTTAAGCAATTCTCCTGCCTCAGCCTTACAGGCGTGAGCCACCGTGCCCGACCTGATCAATCTCTTAAAGAGAATCCAGCTTTATTACTGCCAGTACATGACCAGACTGCTTCTATATTTGCCCTGGGAAAAATGGACAAAGGGAAATACTGTTAATTCATGAATAAAAACTTTGCAGAAAATTAGCCAGTGTTTCATTTTCAAAAACTTCCCTCTTTGTTCAGTAGATACCAGCTACTGATGACTACATATACTAGGGAAAGTTTAAAATTAGGAAATGCTGATTTCTCACAAAGGAATTTCTAAATCCTGTGAAGAAAAGCTTAAAGAGCTTCTGAATATACAGAAGTTCCATTTAAGGACTAGGTCCTCCTTGTAGATGCATTAAAATATTACAAATTCCAAACTGAGACTTAATTCTCAAATGTGTTTTACTTGTTCTAAAACAATCTATCCACAAATATAAAACTATAAGTAATAGATTGTTATTTTCCCACTATGGGAATCTTTAGTGTGAAAAAGTATTCTACGAAAAGAATTTTTTAAAAAATAAATTATATAATAAAAAATATGTACAAAATGGGTTACAGAGGACAGATTTGTATATGCATAAAGATATGGAAGGTGGCCGGGCACGGTGGCTCACGCCTGTAATCCCAGCACTTTGGGAGGTCGAGATGGGTGGATCACGAGGTCAGGAGATCGAGACCATCCTGGCTAACATGGTGAAACCCC
>NW_016806691.1:98860-111740 GCF_001698545.2 Rhinopithecus bieti
TGAAACCCCGTCTCTACTAAAAAATACAAAAAACTAGCCGGGCTAGGTGGCGGGCGCTTGTAGTCCCAGCTACTCGGGAGGCTGAGGCAGGAGAATGGCGTAAACCCGGGAGGTGGAGCTTGCAGTGAGCTGAGATCCGGCCACTGCACTCCCGCCTGGGCGACAGAGCGAGACTCCGTCTCAAAAAAAAAAGATATGGAAGGTAACACACATAACTGTTAATAGGGCCAGGCACAGCGGCTCACACCTAGTGTAATCCCAGCATTGTGGGAGGCTGACGTGGGTGGATTGTTTGAGGTCAGGATTTCAAGACTTGTCTAGCCAACATGGCGAAATCCTGTCTCTACAAAAAAAGGAAAAAAATTATCTGGGCATGGTAACGCACGCCTGTAGTCTCAGCTACTTGGGAGGCTGAGGAACAAGAATCTCTTGAACCCAGGAGATGGAGGCTGCAAGACCATGCCACTGCATTCCAGCTTGGGTGACAGAGTGAGACCCTATCCCCTCCCCGCTCCTAAAAAGTGTTCACAGTAGTTACTACTGAAAAATGGGATTTAGGATGAACAAGATAATTTTACATTTTTTAAAATTCCCTACTAATCTGAATATTTTTATAATAAACATGTATAACTTAAGAATAGAAGTAAAAAAATATAAAGAGAGATCATATGCAGATACAACCTGAGTTTTCATTAAACTGTTTATAAGTTCAATATTTGTCTAAAAAAAATCTCTAAAATTATGCATCATAAGGTTGGATGCGGTGGCTCATACCTGTAATCTCAGCACTTTGGGAGGCCAAGGCAGGTGGCTCACTTGAGATCAGGAGTGTGAGACCAGCTGGCCAACATGGTAAAACCCCATCTCTACTAAAAATGAAAAATTAGCCGGGCTTGGTGGCCCGTGCATATAATTCCAGCTATTTGGGAGGCTGAGGCAGGAGAATTGGTTGAACCCAGGAGGCGAAGGTTGCAGTGAACCGAGATGGCACCACTGCACTCCAGTCTGGGTGACAGAGCAAGACTCTGTTTCTAAATAAATAAATAAATAAAAGTATGCATCATAAAAGTAACTTTAGGTGTATCAATTAAAATAAAGACTTCAGGCTGGGCACAGTGGCTCACACCTGTAATCTCAGCACTTTGGGAGGCTGAGGCAGGAGGGTTATATGAGCTCAAGAGTTCAAGACTAGCCTGGGCAACATAGTAAAATCCTGTCCCTATTAAAAATTTTAAAAAATCAGCCAGGTGTGGTGCTGCCTGCCTGTAGTCCCAGCTACTCTGGAGGCTGAGGTGGGAGGATTGCTTGGACCTGGTGCCCAAGGCTGCAGTGAGCCATGGTTGCACCACTGCACTCCAACCTGGGCAACAGACCAAGACCCTGTCTCAAAAAAAAAAAAAAAAAAAAAAAAAAGATTTCATAAACTTGCTGGTCAGACAGTATTAAAATTGTTAAAATTATTTTGTCAGGCTTTTAAATAACTACTTTCTATCAGTCTAGGAATTTTAAAATCTTTGACTTTAACAGATTAAAACACAAAAAAGAAATATAAGTAATAAAATATTAAATCAAAATAAAACAACAACAACAACAACAAAAAGTCCAAGAGTGCTTCCATGTTTAGCTTGCCCCCCACTCAGGTGGGAGAAAGTTCAAAAATTGCTGATCTACCAAAATAATCAATAATTTGTTTTTTTTTTTTTTTTTTTTTTTTGAGACTGAGTCTCGCTCTGTCGCCCAGGCTGGAGTGCAGTGGCCAGATCTCAGTTCACTGCAAGCTCCGCCTCCCGAGTTTACGCCATTCTCCTGCCTCAGCCTCCCGAGTAGCTGGGACTACAGGTGCTCGCCACCTCGCCCGGGTAGTTTTTTGTATTTTTTAGTAGAGAGAGGGTTTCACCGTGTTAGCCAGGATGGTCTCGATCTCCTGACCTCGTGATCCGCCCGTCTCGGCCTCCCAAAGTGCTGGGATTACAGCCGTGAGCCACCGCGCCTGGCCGGTATAATTAGTATGTTTTCATAACTTACTCGTTTTAATTCATAACTCAATGAACAATAATAGAAGTTCATTTCCATTAATTGACTATGATTATTTAGCAGTCTGCAGTGCTAGAGAAAATGTGAAAATCTAAAGCATATATATATATGTACAGTTTTTGAGACAGTGTCTTGCTCTGTCACCCAGCTGGAGTTCAGTGGTGTGATCACAGCTTACTGCAGCCTCAACCTCCCAGGCCCAAGCAGTCCTCCCACCTCAGCCTCCCAAAGTGCTGTGATTACAGGTGTGAGCCTCCATGCCTGGCCAAAAGCATATTTCTTTAAAATGCTACTGCTACGCCAGGTGCAGTGGCTCATGCCTATAATCCCAACACTTCGGGAGGCGGAGGAGGGAGGATCACCTGAGCCCAGGAGTTCCAGACCAGCCTGGGCAACATGGGGAAATCCCATCTCTACAAAACAACAACAAAAAGCCATAACAAACAAAATTAGCCAGGCTTAATCTTGAGATGATTTAAAAGTATTATAGGAGGGCTGGCCATAGTGGCTTATGCCTGTAATCCAGCCACTGGGGAGGCTGAGTGGAAGATTCCTTGAGCCCAGGAGTTTATGATCAGCCAGGGCAACATAGCGAGACAGCTCCCCCACTGCCCAGAAATAAATAAACTTACCTGGGCATGGTGGCACACACACCTGTAGTCCTAACTACTTGAGAAGCTGAGGCAGAAGCATCCCTTGCACCCAGGAGTTTAAGGATGGTCCATGCACACACTTCATCTGGGCCTGCAGTGAAATAGGCTGCTCCCTTCCTGACTGACTGGAGGGGCTGGGGGGAATCCCAGCAGGGAGAAAGCAATCCCTTCATCCCAGTTGCCAAACAGAACCTCCCACCCGCTGGATTTTCCTTCTCCCTCCATCTCTGATGGTTCTGGCTTTCCCAAACTGCTTTGGATCTTCTGATTCCTCTTGGGTTGAAGCAGACCAGTATTTTTTTTTAACAACACCCCCACTCCCCACCTGTTCCTCCCACTTCCCATGCTGCCAACTTCTTCTTCTTCTTTTATTTTTTTTAGTAGAGACGGGGTTTCATTGTGTTGACCAGGCTGGTCTTTAACTCCTGACCTCAAGTGATCTGCCCACCTCGGCCTCCCAAAGTGCTGGGATTACAGGCGTGAGCCACTGCACCCGGCCTCAATGTGATGTTTTGATACATGTACTACATGGACATTTTCTTTTCTTTTCTTTTCTTTTTTTGAGACAGAGTCTTGCTCTATTACCTAGGCTGGAGTGCAGTGGCATGGTCTTGGCTCACTGCAACCTCCACCTCCCAGGTTCAAGTGATTCTCATGCCTCAGCCTCCTGAATAGCTGAGATTACAGACATGCGCCACCACGCCCGACTAATTTTTCGTATTTTTAGTAGAGACGGGGTTTACCATGCTGGCCAGGCTGGTCTCAAACTCCCAGGCTTGTTGTACCACTGAGCCCAGCCACCACACCCAGCCAAAAAATATGAGTGGTTTTTGTTTATTGATCTTGTACCCTACAATATTGCTGTCCTTGTTTATTAGTTCTTATATAATTTTTTATTTTGACATATAATAATTGTGCTTATTTATGTGGTACAATGTGATTTTTTTTTTTTTGAGACGGAGTCTCACTCTGTCCCCTTGGCTGGAGTCCAGTGGCGCCATCTCAGCTCACTGCAACTTCCACCTCCTGGGTTCAAATGATTCTAGTGCCTTAGCCTCCCAAGTAGCTGAGATTACAGGTGTGTGCCACCACATCCAGCTAATTTTTGCATTTTTAGTAATGATGGAGTTTGACCATGTTGCCTAGGCTGGTCTCGAACTTCTGACCTCAGGTGATCTGCCCACCTCGCCCTCCGAAAGTGCTAGGATTACAGGCATGAGCCACCATGCCCAGCCTCAAGGTAATCCTATCAAAACCCCAGTTTTCTTTCTTGCAGAAATTATCAAGCTGATCCTAAAATTCAGATTAAAATACAAGAGTTGGCCAGGCATGGTGGCTCATGCCTATAATCCCAACACTTTGGGAAGCTAAGGCGGGAGAACTGCTTGAGGCCAGGAATTTGGGACCAGACTGGGCAACATAGTGAGACTCTCTACCAAAAACTACTATAACAAAATTAGAGTGGTGTGGTGGCTGGTGCCTGTAATTCCACCTATCTGGGAGACTGAGGTGGGAGGAGTGCTAGAGCCCAGGAGGTAGAGGCTGCAGTGAACCATGTTCACACCTCTGCACTTGGGCCTGGGTATCACAGTGAGACCCTGTCTCTAAAAAACAAAAAAAAAAACAAAAAAACAAAAACAAAACAAAAAAAAAAAGCAAGAGAACCTAGAACAACCACTGAAAAAAGTTGTTAAAAAAAGAAGTACAATGAATATGCTAAGAAAAAATAAAATAAATAAAAAGGAGAAAAAAATGAAGTCATATAAAATGGTCAGTTAAAACTACAAAAGGGAGAAAAATAGTGAAAGAAATACAAGGGACAGAAAATAGACAAAACAACCTTGAGAAAGAACAAAATTGAAGGACTGGCACTTCCTGATTTCAAAACAGCACTGTATTAGTCCGTTTTCATACTGCTATAAAGAACTTCCTAAGACGAGGTAATTTGTAAAGGAAAGAGGTTTAATTGACTCACAGTTCAGCATGGCTAGGGAGGCCTCAGGAAACTTACAACCAAGGTGAAGGGGAAGCAAGGCACCTTCTTCACAAGGCAGCAGGAAGAAGTGCCAAGAAAAAGGGAAAAGAGCCCCTTATAAAACAATCAGATCTTATGAGAACTCATTGTCATGAGAACAGCACGGGGAACTGCCTCCGCGATTCAATTACCTCCACCTGATCTCTCCCTTGACACATGGGGATTGTGGCAATTATGGGGATTACAATTCAAGATAAGATTTGGGTGGGGACACAAAGCCTAACCATATCAAGCACAAAGCTACAGCAATCAAGACAGTGTGGTACTGGTATAAGAACATTCAACATTCATATAGATCAATGCAATACAATTAGAGTCCAGAAATAAACCCTTACGTTCATGGTCAACTGATTTTTGACAAAGATGCCAAGAAAATTCAGTGTGAAAGAGCCTTTCAATATATGGTGCTGGGACATGTGAATTGCAAAAACATTAATTTGGACTCCTATGTCACACCATACATAAAAATAAACTCAAAATGTAAGAAGTAAAACTATACAACTTATAGAAAAAATATATGTTTAAAATTTTTATTTATTTATTTTTGGAGACAGGGTCCCACTCTGTCACCCAGGCTGGAGTGCAGAGGTGTGAACATGGTCCACTATAGCCTCCACCTCCTGAGCTCAAGCAATCCTCCCACCTCAGCCTCCTGAGTAGCCGGGACCACAGAAATATGCCGCCACTCCTGACTATTTTTTAATCTTTTTTTTTTTTTTTTTTTTTTGAGACAGGTCTCACTATTTTGCCCAGGCTAATCTTCAACTCCTGGTCTCAAGTCTCAACCTCCCAAAAGTGCTGAGATTACAGGTGTGAGCCACTATGACCCCCTAAAGTAAATTTTCTTGAGTTAGAGAATGGTTTTTTAGACACAACATTAAAAGCACAAGCAACCAAAGAAATAAATAGATAAACTGGTATTCATGAAAACTAAAAATTTTAGTGCTTCAAAAAATACCATCAAGAAAGTGCAAGTACCCACAGAATGAGAGAAAATACTCGCAAATCATATATCTGATATGGGACTTGTATTCAGAATATATTCTACAAAACTCTTACGACCCAATATTAAGATAAAACCCATAATTTTAAAAAAATGCATCTGAAAAGACATTTTTCAAAAGAAGGTATGCAAATGGACAATGAGCACACGAAAAGATTCTCAATGTCATGAGCCACCAGAGAAATGCAAATCAAAATCATTCCCGCTAGAAAGGCTATAATCAAAAAGATAGATAGCAAGTGTTAGAATATGGAGAAATAGGCACTCTCATGCACTGCAGCTGGGAATGCTAAATGGTGCAGTCACTTTGGAAAATAGTCTGGCAGTTCCTCAAAAGGTTATCATATGACCCAGCAACTTCATTCCTTGTACATATAATCATGAAAAATAAAAACATATCCACATAAAACCTTGTACATAAATGTTAGTAATAGTATTGTTCTTAACAACACAAGAACAACCTAAATGTCCATCATCTGGTGAATGATTAAACAAAATGTAGTATATCCATATGATGGAATATTATTTGACCATAAAAAGGAATGAAGTACTGATACATTCTGCAACATGAATAAACCTTGAAAGCATTAAGCTAAGTGAAAAAAGCTGGCCGGGCATGGTGGCTCATGCCTGTAATCCCAGCACTTTGGGAGGCCAAGGCAGGAGGATTGCTTGAGCCCAGGAGTTTGTTTGTTTGTTTGTTTTCCCCAAATGTTTTATTAAGTGTAGACGTCTGGAGTACTGTAAAACATGCATTATCTGTCTTCTTCGGTTGTTGAGGTGTGTTAAATTTGAAGAAGATCATATATCCATCTTCAACAATATAATTTCTGCTTTGTTGTCTATACTTCCAGCAGCCTTGACTGCATCTTCAGAACCTTCCCATTTAAAATCTTCGTATTTCATTACTTCAGCCACAATGAATCCCTTTTCAAAATCCGTGTGAATCTTTCCTGCAGCCTGAGGATCCTTAATCCCTTTCCTGATGGTCCATGCACGCACTTCATCTGGGCCTGCAGTGTATTCTAGTTGGAGTGCTGCAAACCCAGCCTTAATGATCTTTGGCAAAGCACTCGGTGTCGTGTTCGCTTCCAGTTACTTCTGTCTCTCCTCAGCACTCAATTCTTGCCAAGGCCCCACTAAAAGGAGTGACAAAGGCACCTGGGTCATACTTGTCCACCCACTCTTTAATTTCCTTCCTTCCTTCCTTCCTTCCTTCCTTCCTTCCTTCCTTCCTTCCTTCCTTCCTTCCTTCCTTCTTCTCCCTCTCTCTCTTTCTTTCTATCCTTTCTTTCTTTCTTTCTTTCTTTCGACAGAGTCTTGCTCTGTCGCCCAGGCTGGAGGGCAGTGGTGCGATCTCGGCTCACTGCAACCTCCACCTCCCGGGTTCGAGCAATTCTCCTGCCTCAGCCTCCCAAGTAGCTGGAATTACAGGCGTGCACCACTATGCCCGGCTAATTTTTGTATTTTTAGTAGAGACGGGGTTTCACCATATTGACCAGGCTGGTCTTGAACTCCTGACCTCGTGATCCACCCACCTCGGCCTCCCAAAGAGGTTTTAGTTTTTTATCTCCTCCTCTCACAGACACCTTTTCTAGTTTATCTAGTTTACCAATCATTTCCTCCTCTTTAAGCTGAAGCTCTTCATGTATTATTTCTGTATCTTCAATAGGATCTACACTTCCTTCAACATGCGTGATATCACCATCTTCAAAAGCACCTGTTAGATGAAAGATGCCATCACAGGCATTAATATGGGATTAAAAAAGAAAAAAGAAAAAGCGTTCCCCAAGCCCTGCCCATCGCGAGCTCCTTTCACAAGGCCAACAATATCCACTACATTTAGAAAGGCAGGAATTTTGCTTGCTGGTTTGTGGTACTGGCAAAGAAAGTCAAACCTTTCATCTGGCACAGGTACTCTGCTCTCATTAGGAGCAATGGTGCCGAAAGGGAAGTTTTCTGCTGAAGCCTGACTACTGGTTAATACATCAAAGAAAGTAGATTTCCCAACATTTAGCAATCCACCAATACCAATTTTCAGTGGGGTTCCAAATCTTCCAATGATTGGGGGTGGTTTAATTCCATCACCTCCTTCTTTTCAGGGCATCGTGATCGGCCTTGGCGAAGACACGGAGTCCCAGCGGCTGCGAGAGAAAGGTCCTACCGGCAGCCGGAGGCAGGGAGGAAGGAGGAGAGAATGCAGGCCCTGCACCTCTGCCAAGTACCGCGCACTTCGGCGGCAGCGGCAGCGGAACGCGAGGGCCGGGCGCCTGACGGCACCTCGAGCCCAGGAGTTTGAAACTAGCCTGGGCAACATAGCGAGACCCTGTCTCTAAAAGAAAAGGAAAAAAAAAAAAAAGGAAGAAAGAAGAAGAAGCCAGTCACAAAGCCCACATAATTATGATTCCATTTATATGAAATGTCTGCAATAGGCAAGTCCACGGAGACAGAATGTAGATTAGTGATTGCCGGGTCCTGGGGGAATGAAGGAATGGGGAACGAATGCTAACGGGTATGGAGTTTTGAGGTTGTTTTTTTTTTTTTGTAGAGAAGAAAATGTTCTAAATGGACAATGGTAAATATTACACAACTCTGTGAATATACTAAAACCCACCAAATTGTGTACTTTAAAAGGGTGAAGTCTATGCTATGTGAATATTAAAGCTGTTATTTAAAAAACACACTTGGGGTTTGTTGTCTGGTACACAGAGGTGACTTTCAGATTTGGGCTGGTGGCAAGAGGGGAAAACAACTGCAAGGGCAGCAACTGCTGCTAAAGAAACACCAGCAGTTTCTAATTTTACACTGTCCTATATTTTGCTGTGAGTTTCGTAGCTTTCGATAATGCTATACTAGAGGCCAAAACAGAAATGCCTTTTATATTTCATCATAACAGCTAAACTGGGAAATAAACTCACCAATTGCTTTTTTAAAAAGGAAATGAGCTAAAAACAACATAGATGTAAGTGGAGCTTCAATAAACCTTTGCTTAGTAAGATGGATATTTCACAAGAGAGGGAGAGTTTGGTAGTAAAAATAGTTTAAAGTGTTATGTTATTTTAAAAAGCATTTTGTTTAATTTACTGTAGATGGCCAAACATCATTTTAAAACATATGGTAAATCTGTTGGGTAGTAAAAAGAAATGACATCTTGTTTCCATTTTCTTATTCTTTCCAGTTTATCTCTTTATTGTAAATCATCTTCCATTGTGGGAGGATATTAAATTTAAATCAAACTGAGGGGGAAAAAGCAGGACTTATGTTCATAAATTCACATTTCTCTGAGTATTGCTGCCTCTTACAGCCATTTTATGAAGAATACTATGGCCTGAGTAGTTAATATTATTTAAGATTTTTCAAATTGGTCTATTCCTGGATCTAAACAAATTGGAAAATTGGCAGTTTCTTTTCTTTTCTCTCTCTTTTTTAGACAGAGTCTCCCTCTGTCACCCAGGATGGAATGAGGTGGCACAACCTTGCCTCACTGCAACCTCCATCTCCCAGGTTCAAGGGATTCTCCAACCTCAGCCTCCCCAGTAGCTGGGATTACAGGCATGCACCATCATGCCTAGCTAATTTTGTATTTTTAGTAGAGACAGAGTTTAGCCATGTTGGCCAAGCTGGTCTCAAACTACTGACCTCAGGTGATCTGCCTGCCTCAGCCTCCCAAAGTGCTGGTATAATAGGCATGAGCCACCGTGCCTGGTTGGAAGTTTCTTCTCTTCAGCAAACAGCTCTTTTTATAGGTCAAGAAACCTATTTACAAAAAGAAACCAAAAAATTACGTAATTATGATATAAACATTTTAAATAAATTGTTAATACTCTTTCATGATAAAAGATTCATGAACCTGGCCGGGCGCGGTGGCTCAAGCCTGTAATCCCAGCACTTTGGGAGGCTGAGACGGGCGGATCACGAGGTCAGGAGATCGAGACCATCTTGGCGAACACGGTGAAACCCCGTCTCTACTAAAAAAAAATACAAAAAAATAGCCGGGCGAGGTGGCGGGTGCCTGTAGTCCCAGCTACTCGGGAGGCTGAGGCAGGAGAATGGCATAAACCCGGGAGGCGGAGCTTGCAGGGAGCCGAGATCGCGCCACTGCACTCCAGCCTGGGCAACAGAGCAAGACTCTGTCTCAAAAAAAAAAAAAAAAAAAAAGATTCATGAACCAGATGAACCAGAACTGGTAAAGATTTAAGGAATGATATTAAGGTTGATTTGTTTGTTTTTGAGATGAAGCCTCATTCTGTAACCCAGGATGCAGTGCAGTGGCACGATCTCGGCTCACTGCAACCTCTGCCTCCCAGGTTCAAGTGATTCTCCTGTCTCAGCCTCCCAAGTAGCTGGGATTACAGGCGCCCCCCACCAGGCCCAGCTAATTTTTTAATTTTTAGTAGAGATGGGGTTTCGCCATGTTGGCCAGGCTGGTCCCAAACTCCTGGCCGCAAGTGATCCACCTACCTCAGCCTCCCAAAGTACTGGGATTACAGGCGTGAGCTACCGTGCCAGGACAATCTTAAGGTTGATTTGTAAAGATAAGTCATAATTAACATGTTCAGTGCTTACCATGTCTGTAGACTATTCTAAATGCTTTGCATGAGAGTGTATGTGTTACCAAAACACCAGTGGTTCAGTCTAGGTCCTGCTGCTCTCTGCACAGAAAGCCAATCACTGAAACCACGATTACTGCCAAGGAAGAAGGCTTTAATTGGGTGCTGCAGCAGAGGAACTGGGAGCTCAGTCTCAAATCCAACTCCCTGACTGACTGTAACTAGGGGTTTATGTAGCAGAAAAGAAATGTAACAATGTATAAGAAAATGCGAGGCTGGGCACAGTGCCTCATGCCTGTAATCCCAGCACTTTGGGAGGCCGAGGCAGGCACATCACCTGTGGTTTGGAGTTCAAGACCAGCCTGGCCAACATAGTGAAACCCTGTCTTTACTAAAAATACAAAAATTAGCCGGGTGTGGTGGTGCCTGTAATCCTAGCTACTCAGGAGGCCAAGGCAGGAGAATCGCTTGAATTCGGGAGGCGGAGGTTGCAGTGAGCTGAGATTGCACCACTGTACTCCAGCCTGAGCAACAAGAGTGAGATTCTGTCTGAAAAAAAAAAAAAAGAGAACAAGAACAAGAACTAGGGAGGAGCAAGGCAGCAATCATGATGAATGACGGGTCCCCGAATCTCACTGTCTGGATGTGGTGACCTGGTGAGTTTCAGTTCTTTGATAATTTTTTTGAGAGGTCTAAAGGTAGTTTTTTAAGGAAAGAACTCAGATAAAACAAATGTGGCCAGGAGCGGTGGCTCATGCCTGTAATCCCAGTACTTTGGGAGGCTGAGGCGGGTGGATCACCTGAGGTCAGGAGTTCGAGATTAGCCTGGCCAACATGGCGAAACCCTGTCTCCACTAAAAAAAAACACACACACAAAAAAAAAATTAGCCGGGCGTGGTGATGCACACCTGTAGTCCCAGCTATTTGGGAGGCTGAGGCAGAAGAATCATTTGAACCTGAGAGCCAGAGGTTGCAACCAGCCAAGATGGCACCACTGTACTCCAGCCTGGGCGACAGAGTGAGACTCTATCTAAAAAAAGAGTTAAATAAATAAACAAATAAATAAATAAGTAAAATAAAACAAGTGTAAGTTTCAAATTTAAGACCAGAAGGTCAGTTTCTTTTTCTGTTGTTGTTCCGATTTCAGTATATGTGCTGACTAAGCCGGCATAAGAAGGGTCAATTTCTATGTTTACCCCAAAAAACTTCTATGGGACTATGGTGTTGGTTTCATATATACATACATAAATACATGTATGTGCATATGAATGTGTATATACCTCACAGTTAAATAAATAAAGTCTTCACCACCACAACCCCATTAAGATGAGGACACTGAGACCAAGCAAGGTTAAATACTCTCTCCAAGCTAAACTCAAGGAAGTTTGGCATCAGAGTCCATGTTTTTAATAATTATGCTACATTAATATCAAGAGAACATTAAACCAACAAATCCTGTCTCCTTATCCGTGTTTTTTTTTTTTTTTCTTTTTTTTGAGACAGAGTCTCACTCTGTCACCCAGGCTGGAGTGCAGTGGCACAATCTCAGCTCACTGCAAGTTCTGCCTCCCAGATTTATGCCCTTCTCCTGCCTCAGTCTCCCAAGTAGCTGGGACTACGGGCGCTCGCCACCATGCCTGGCTAATTTTTTTGTATTTTTAGTAGAGATGGGGTTTCACTGTGTTAGCCAGGATGGTCTCGATCTCCTGACCTCCTGATCTGGCCGTCTTGGCCTCCCAAAGTGCTGGGATTACAGATGTGAGCCACCACGCCTGGCCCCTTATCCGTGTTTTGATACTACATTGTATAAAACACCAAGTGCTTCCTTTGGACATAAGGTACATCTAAAGTTTACTGTAAACTTCTTCTACAAGTAAAGGGGTGACTAATTTGTTTTGGAACCCTCTTTGACCTATGACAAAACTCTCTAGATTTAATGACTGATTTTAAGATTCCAAACAATTTGTCAATCTAACGTACATTACTGGTTGGATGCAGTGGCTCACGCCTGTAATCCCAGCACTTCGGGAGGCTGAGGCAGGTGAATCACCTGAGGTCAGGAGTTCGAGACCAGCCTGGCCAATATGGTGAAACACCGTCTCTACTAAAAATACAAAAGTTAGCTGGGCATGGTGGCGCAAGCCTGGAGTCCCAGCTACTCGGGAGGCTGAGGCAGGAGAATTGCTTGAACCCAGGAGGCAGAGGTTGCAGTGAGTTGAGATGGCGCCACTGCACTCCAGCCTGGACAACAGATTGAGACTCCATCTCAAAAAAATTAAAAAATAGCTTTCTGCAGCCGGGCGTGGTGGCTCACATCTGTAATCCCAGCACTTTGGGAGGCCAAGGCGGGTGGATCACAAGGTCAGGAGATCGAGACCATCCTGGCTAACACAGTGAAACCCCATCTCTACTAAAAAAAAATATATGTATATATACAAAAAAATTAGCTGGGCATGGTGGCGGGCGCCTGTAGTACCAGCTACTCAGGAGGCTGAGGCAGGAGAATGGCATGAACCCGGAAGGCGGAGCTTGCAGTGAGCCAAGATCGAGCCACTGCTCTCCAGCCTGGAGGACAGAGCGAGACCCTGTCTCAAAAAAAAAAAAA
>NW_016806691.1:113358-134816 GCF_001698545.2 Rhinopithecus bieti
AAAAAAAAAAAAAAAAAAAAAAGAAAAATACTCATGTGTATGGGCAAAAAACTCGAGGACTGTATTTGTGACTAATTGTATAACAGTTTATTAGTTTATCTTCTGTGAAAAGTGTAAAGCATTCCAACAAAGGGTTTTAATGTAGTTTTTTATTTTTTTGCACCCATGCTGTTCATTGCTAAATGTAATAGTCTGATCGTGATGCTAAATAAATGTCTTTTTTTTTTTTTGAGATAGAATCTTGCTCTGTCACCTAGGCTGGAGTGCAGTGGCGCGATCTCGGCTCACTGCAACCTCCACCTCCTGGATTCAAGTGATTCTTCTGCCTCAGCCTACCCAGTAGCTGGGACTACAGGGGCACACCACCATGCCCAGCCAATTTTTGTATTTTTAGTAGAGACGGGGTTTCACTATACTGGCCAGGCTGGTCTCAAATTCCTGACCTGGTGATCCACCTGCCTTGGCCTCCCAAAGTGCTGGGATTACAGGTGTGAGCCACCACACCCAGCCATAAATGTCTTTTTTAAAAAATAATGACAATTTTTAAAAAATAAAGTACATTACTTTAGGATCGAATGTGGATATATTCAAAACAATGTACTGAAAATGGGTCTTTATTTTCCAGTGTCAGGCCTCTGAGCCCAAGCTAAGTCATCATATCCCCAGTGACCTGCACATATACATCTAGAGGGCCTGAAGCAACTGAAGATCCACAGAAGTGAAAATAGCTTAACTGATGACATTTCACCATTGTGATTTGTTTCTACCCCACCCTAACTGATCAATGTATTTTGTAATCTCCCCCACCCTTAAGAAGCTTCTTTGTAATTCTCCCCACCCTTGAGAATGTACTTTGTGAGATCCACCCCTTCCCCAAAACATTGCTCTTAACTCCACTGCCTATCCCAAAACCTATAAGAACTAATGATAATCCCACCCTCCATGCTGACTCTCTTTTTGGACTCAGCCCACCTGCACCCAGGTGAAATAAACAGCCACGTTGCTCACACAAAGCCTGTTTGGGGGTCTCTTCACACGGACATGTGAAGCAACATATACATGAATGAGCCCATACAACAATTTCTGATTGATCTTACTAAACACCACTTTCTTTTTATAATTTGTATTTATTTATTTTTTTCTTGAGACAGGATCTCTGTCATCCAGGCTGGAGTGCAGTGGTGCGATCTCAGCTCACTGCAGCCTCAACCCCCTGGGCTCAGGTGATCCTCGTACCTCAGCCTCCTAAGTAGCTGGAATACAGGCACATGCCACCACGCCTGGCTAATTGCAAAATTTCTTGTAGAGACAGAGTTTTGCCATGTTGCCCAGGCTGGTCTTGAACTCCTGGGCTCAAGTGATTCTTCTGCCTCAGCCTCCAAAATGCTGGGATTACAGGCGTCAGCTACCACACCCGATTGACGTATTTATTTAAAACACTCAGTTATTAATAAAACATGTCCATCTTGTGCCAACTTTAATTGACTGAGAGTGGATGCCTGGAATTCTGTGTTGAGAAGGAATATGAGGTTAAGTCCGGGCTGATCCAGAGTGACTCTGATATCAATTGTATCTACCACAGCTACGGGTAAGCACAGTGGTAGCATAAGTGCTATATACCATTGCTGAATTAGAGCATAAACTTTCTATAAATTTAAAAAAAAAAGATTAATTGTATTTTCGGCTGGGCAAGGTGGCTCATGCCTGTTATCCCAGTACTTTAAGAGGTGGTCAGATCACTTGAGGTCAGGAGTTTGAGACCAACCTGGCCAACATGGTGAAACCCGGTCTCTGTGAAACACACAAAAATTAGCCAAGTGTGATGGCAGGTGCCTGTAATTCCAGCTACACGGGAGGCTGGGGCAGGGAGAACTGCTTGAACCCAGGAGGCAGAGGTTGCAGTGAGCCAGGATTGCATCACTGCACTCCAGCCTGGGCGACAAAAGCGAAAACTCTGTCTCAAAAAAAAAAAAAAAAAAAAAAAAATTTATTTTCTCCTCTCATGGAAGTTAGAACGAAACTAGGAATATAACACAAGTATGCCAAACCATTTAAACCAAATGAGAACTAGGGGGAAAAGAGTCAAACTAATAAAGGCCATTTTTAATAAAAATAATACCATTTTATTATCCGCTAAATGAAAAACTAACACTCCAGGCCGGGCGCGGTGGCTCACGCCTGTAATCCCAGCACTTTGGGAGGCCAAGACAGGTGGATTCACGAGGTCAGGAGTTCAAGACCAGGCTGGCTAACATGATGTAACCCCGTCTACCAAAAACACAAAAATTAGCCAGGCAGACTGCCAGGCGCCTGTAATCCCAGCTACTTGGGAGGCTGAGGCAGGAGAATCACTTCGATCTGGGAGGCGGAAGTTGCAGTGAGCAGAGATCATGCCACTGCACTCCAGCCTGGGCAACAGAGCAAGACTCCATCTCAAAGAAAAACATAAAAGAAAAGAAAAATTAACACTCCAAGTTACTCCTCAAATGTTTCAGGAATGCATACCTGAGCCATCAGCTGTTTCATGTAAGGGTGAAAGAGGAAGGAAACAGAAATTTGTGTTAAAAGGAAGCAAGCTGGGGCTGGATGTAAAGAAAGTAAGGGACACACCTGGGCAGGAAGAGAAGAAAAAACATTCTATGAGGAAAGAGAGACTGATACAAAGAAAAAGAGAAAGTAAAATTTTCCTATCTGGGTGAAGAATATTAAGAAAATCGGCCACATGCTGTGGCTCCCGCCTGTAATCCTAGAACTTTGAGAGGCCAAGGCAGGAGGATCACGAGAGCCCAGGAGTTTGAGACCAGCCTGGGCAACACAGGGAGACCCTGAGCTACAAAAAATCAAAAAATTAGCCAGGCATGGTGGTGTACACCTGTGGTGCCAGCTACTTCGGAAGCTGAGGTGGGAGGATGACTTGAGCCCTAGAGGTTGAGTCTGCAGTGAGCCATGATCATGCCACTGCACTCCAGCCTGGGGAACTGAGTGAGAGCCTGTCTCAAAATAATAATAATAATAATAATAATGAAAGTTTAAAATAATATTAAGAAAATAATATCCAAAATTTGGAAATGAGCAGAAGAGATGACTGAGTCTTTTTCATGGAATGCAGGATGTTGTTTAGACCCTCTGGGAATTATCTGATTATGTAGGCGTGTGCATCGTAATTTGATTTTCTTTTTCTTTTTTTGAGAGGGAGTCTCGCTCTGTCGCCCAGGCTGAAGTGTAGCGGTGCAGCCGTAGCTCACTGCAACCTCCACCTCCCCGGTTCAAGTGATCCTCCTGCTTCAGCTTCCCAAGTAGCTGGGATTACAGGCATGCACCACCACGCCCAGCTAATTTTTGTACTTTTAGTAGAGATGGGAGTTTAACCATGTTGGCCAGGGTGGTCTCAAACTCCTGGACTCAACAGATCCTTTGGCCTTGGGCTCCCAAAGTGCTGGGATTACAGATGTGAGTCATCGCACCTGGCCTGACTTATTTTCTGTTTATATTTGCATAAGAGACAAGTTTTTAACTTATGAAAATTTTATCTTAACAACAATTTGTGTAGGAATATAATGATTAGCTAAGAAGTAGGTAAAAAGATGACCTAGACTTTGGATTCAATAATAATAGGCAACAGGAGAGCCACTGTGAAGTTAACAAATAGCCCACTGGTGTTTTGGCTTTTTTTTTTGTTTTTTTTGAGACAGAGTCTTGCTCTGTCCCCCAAGCTGAAGTGCAGTGGCATGACCTCGGCTCACTGCAACCTCCACCTCCCTGGTTCAAACGATTCTCCTGCCTCAGCCTCCTGAGTAACTGGGATTACAGGTGCCTGCCACCATACCTGGCTAATTTTTTTTTTTTTTTTTTTTTTTAGTAGAGATGGGTTTCGACATGTTGGCCAGGCTGGTCTCAAACTCCTGGGCTCAAGTGGTTTGCCTGTGTTGGCCTCCCAAAGTGCTGGGATTACAGGTGTGAGCCCCCATGCTCAGCCTGTTGGTGTTTTGTTTTGTTGGAGACAGGGTCTCACTCTGTTGCCCAGGCTGGAGTGCAGTGATGCAGTCTTGGCTCACTGCAACCTCTGAGTCCTGGATTCAAGTGATTCTCATGCCTCAACCTCCTGTGTAGCTGGGACCACAGGTGTGCACCACCATGCCCGGCTAATTTTTGTATTTTTAGTAGAGACAGGCTTTTACCATGTTGCCCAGACTACTCTCAAACTCCTGAGCTCAACTGATCCTCCCACCGTGGCCTCCCAAAGTGCTGGGATTACAGGTGTAAGCCACCGCACCTCGCCACAAATAGCCCTTTGTATCCATGGGTTCCATATCTGTGGTTTCTGCATCTGTGGATTCAGCCAACCAAGGACTGAAAATATTTAGGGGCAGGCCTGGCATGGTGACTCATTTTGGGAGGCTGAGGTGAGCGGATCACTTGAGGTCAGGAGTTTGAGACTAGCCTGGCCAATATAGTGAAACCCAGTCTCTACTAAAAATACAAAAATTAGCTGGGCATGGTGGCACACACCTGTAATCGCAGCTACTCAGGAGGCTGAGGCAGGAGAATCACTTGAACCCGGGAGGCAGAGGTTGTAGAAAGCCAAGACCATGCCACTGCACTCTAGCCTATGTGACAGAGTGAGAATCCATCTCAAAAAAAAAAAAAAAAAAAAAATTTGGGTGGTGAAAAAAAGGATGGTTGTGTCTGAACTAAACATGTATAGACTTTTTTCCCTTATTATTCCCAAAGTAATAATAGTATAATTACTATTTATGTAGCAATTGCATTGTATTAAATATTTTAAGAAATCTAAGATGATTTAAAGCATATAGATGTGCATAGATTATATGCAAATACTGCATCATTGTATATAAGGGACCTGAGCATCCATGGATTTTGGTGTCCACACAGGGTCCTGGAACCAATTCCCTAGAGATACTAAGGGATGACATATCCACTCTCTTCTCGGATGAGGAAATGGTGACTGAGCATTTATTATTCTCTAAGTTTGTACTTGTGCCTATGTGGGTGACTATGTAGGTGTCCCCATTTTCACAGCAATATCTGAAGCTGTAAGATTCATAAAGAATCTTGCCTGTAAAGAAAGCAATCTTGCCTGTACAGCAGCTTGCCTGTAAGGAAAGTCTACAGAAGTGGGGAAATCAGTAGAATATGAAAGTTTAGGGAAGAAAGATTCCAGGAGGTGGGAACAACCTATAGTGTAGAATGCTGCAAAAATGTCAAGCAGGATGAGGTTTGAAAAGTGTCCATTCATTCGTTTATTCCATAAATATTTATTGGCCTCTTAGTACATGCCAAGAACTATATTAGGCATTAGATACAGTAATAAACAAAGCCAGGCCAGGCGCAGTGGCTCATGCCTGTAATCCTAGCACTTTGGGAGACTGAGGCTGGCAGATCACCTGACATTAGGAGTTGAGACCAGTCTGACCAATATAGCAAAACCCCGTCTCTACTAAAAATATAAAACTTAGCCAGGAGTGGTGGCGCATGCCTGTAATTCCAGCTACTTGGGAAGCTGAGACAGGAAAATCGCTTGAACCCAGGAGGCAGAGGTTGCAGTGAGCCAAAATCATGCCACTGCACTCCAGCCTGGGTGACAAAGTGAGACTCCGTTTCAAAATATAAAATAAAATAAAGCTGGGCTCGGTGGCTCACGCCTGTAATCCCAGCACTTTGGGAGGGCGAGGCAGGAGGATCACCTGAGGTCGGGAGTTCAAGACCAGCCTGGCCAACATGGTGGAACCACGTCTCTACAAAAACACAAAAATTTGCAGGACGTGATGGTAGGTGCCTGTAATCCCAGCTACTAGGGAGGCTGGGGCAGCAGAATTGCTTGAAACTGGGAGGCGGAGGTTGCAGTGAGCTGAGCTCGCACCATTGCACTCCAGCCTGGGCGACACAGCAAGACTCTGTCTCAAAAAAAAATAAATAAATAAAATAAAATAAATAAGTTTAAAAAGTAAAATAAAATAGGCCAGGTGCAATGGCTCATGCCTGTAATCCCAGTACTTTGGGAGGCCGAGGAGGGCAGATCACTTGAGGCCAGGAGTTTGAGACCAGCCTGGCCAACATGGAGAAACCTCGTCTCTACAAAAAATAAAAAAATTAGCTAGGCTTGGTGGCACACATCTGTAATCCCAGCTACTTGAGAGGCTGAGGCAGGAGAATCACTTGAACCAAGGAGATGGAGATTGCAGTGAGCCGAGAACACGCCACTGCACTCCTGCCGAGGCTACAGAGTGAGACACCATAATACAATACAATACAATACAATACAATACAATACAATACAATACAATACAATACAATACAATACAATGCAACAAAATAAAATAAACAAAATCAGAATTGTTCCTGCTGACATTCAGTATAGTGAAAGAGACATACATTTAATGACTCATTTAAGAAATAAGCTGAATATGGTGGCTCACACTTGTAATCCTAACATTTTGGGGGGCCAAGATGAGGGGATAGCTTGAGGCCAGGAGTTCAAGAGCAGCCTGGGCAACAAAGCAAGATCCCGTCTCTATAAAAAATAAATTAGTGGGCCAGGCACAGTGGCTCACACCTGTAATCCCAGCACTCTGGGAGGCCGAGGCTGGTGGATCACTTGAGGTCAGGAGTTCTAGACCAGCCTGGCCAACACGGTGAAACCCCGTCTATACTAAAAATACAAAAAATTAGCCACGCATGGTGGCAGGGGCCTGTAATCCCAGCTACTCAGGAGGCTGAGGCAGGAGAATCGTTTGAACCCAGGAGGCGGATGTTGCAGTGAGCCAAGATCGCAGCATTGCACTCTAACCTGGGCAACAAGAGCAAAACTCCGTCTCAAAAAAAAAAAAAAACCAAAAATAAAAATAAATTAGTGGATGCAGTAGTATGCACCTGTAGTCTCAGTTACTCAGGAGGCTGAAGCTAGAGGATCACTTGAGCCTGGGAGATTGAGGCTGCAGTGACAGTGCCACTGCATTGCAGCCTGGGGAAAAGAATGAGACCTGTCCCAAAAAAAAGAAAAAAAAAAAAAAGAAGTATTAACATTTTAAGACTCCAGTGCCAGTCGAGATGGAGTAGCCCACTATAGCTTATTTCTATTGCTGGTTATAACTAAACACTCCGGAATAAATACAAAAAGCAACTACCTGTGCACTCTGAAAAGTAAACAAATGCAGAGTCAAACTTGGAGAAAGGGACCCACATGGGAGTGAGTTTCCATGTGTGTGTGTATGTGTGTGTGTGATCTGAGGACAGGCACGCAGTGAGCTGTGGCAGTGCAGTGTGAACAGCTAAAACTCCCAGAGAAGCCCTGTCTGTGTAGATCAAGGAACTCAGAAAGTGAGTCCCTGGGTGTCAGAGCTGTAAGGGAGAAATGTCCATTTTTTCCCTCTCTCTCTTGCTGTGGCAGTGGCATGGGCAACTAACTCTCCCTGAGAAGCCCCATCATTCTGGCTCTAGGGCAGGCAGGAAGTTGAGAAGAATCCCAGAGAGGAGACCTAGAGAAGGGTTCTCCTGCTTCCGTGCACGAATAAGCATCTGTCCAGGGCTCATTCCTGAGGTGCATATACACAGAATACCCCAAAGCAGCACAGCAAAAGCCTCAAAAACTGAACAACAACATAAGGCACAAGACCAAGGCTATCCCCCAAAGGGCACAGATAGATGTAGGATGATCTAAAGCAGCACAGGACAGGCTTTGAAAACTGTCTTGACATTGGCATCCACAGGGAGAAAAAAAGGCAAGACAGACCTTGAAGTCTTAATCCAACCAGGATGACTGAATGCTGAAAACAACTAAAATCAGCGTTCTCTGGAGGACTTTAATAGGACCCAGAGAGTCACAAAGGAATATTCAAACTGTTCAGCATACAAACTGGTATTATTCAACATACAAAGAGTCATGAAAAAGTGACCATTCTCAAGCGAAAAAGATAATCAACAGATACCAATGCCAAGATGATTGAATTATCAACGACTTTAAGACAGCTATTATCATCTCATCATGCTCTATAAGATAAAAGTGAACATGCTTGAAGTAAATGTTGAGATAGAAGTTCTCAACAGAAGAAAAAACTATGAAAAGGAACCAAACAGAAAATTTACAACTGAAAAATATATCTGCAATAAAAAATTTCACTAGATGATATCAATAATAGGATAAAGATTACCAATAGAGGAAAGAGTTAGTGAAGATGGATCAAGAGAAATTGTCCAGGCCAGGCATGGTGGCTCATGCCTGTAATCCCAGCACTCTGGGAGGCCAAGGTGGGTGGATCACCTGAGGTGAGGAGTTCGAGACCAGCCTGGTCAACATGTTGAAACCCTGTCTCTACTAAAAATACAAAAATTAGCCGGGCATGGTGGTACGCTCCTGTAATCCCAGCTACTGGGGAGGCTGAGGCAGGAGAATCACGTGAAACTGGGAGGTGGAAATTGCAGTGAGCCGAGATCATACCAATGCACTCTAGCCTGGGCGACAGAGCGAGACTCCCTCTCAAAAAAAAGAAACAAACAGGCTGGGCGCGGTAGCTCACGCCTGTAATTCTAGCACTTTGGGAGGCCAAGGCGGGTGGATCACCTGAGGTTAGGAGTTCGAGATCACCTGGCCAACATGGAGAAATCCCGTCTCCACTAAAAATACAAAAAAATTAGCCAGGCATGGTGGTGGGCGCCTGTAATCCCAGCTACTCAGGAGGCTGAGCCAGGAGAATTGCTAGAACCCTGGGGGTGAGGGTTGCAGTGAGCTGAGACGGCACCACTGCACTCCAGCCTGGGCGACAGAGTAAGACTCTGTCTCAAAAAAAAAAAAGGAAACAAAGAAATGAGCAAAACTTACAGCTGACATCCTTAATGGTAAAAGGCCGAATGTATTCCCCTTAAAATCAGGAGCATGGCACAGATGTCTACTGTCACCATTTCTATTTAATTGATTAATAACATCACATTGGCAGTTACAGTTAACACAATAAAGCAAGAAATAAAAGGCATAGGCATCAGAAAGGAAGAAGCTGTTTCTATTTGTAGACAACACTGTCTACAAAGAATCTACAAAAAAAAGGCTCTGAAAATGCATAAATGAGAAATGGGCAATGTTATTCAAAGTCACAGCTTTTACTCAAATTTTCTATCTCCAGATCCTTACATCAAATTGCCAACTGGATATCTTCACCTGTATGTTTCCCAGGAACTCCTAAGACTCAGTATTTGCAAGCCAAATTTATTGATATCTGTCCAAACTTGGTCTTTCAGAAAAATTCCCTATTCATCCGGTAATGCCACCAATTTACTTATTCTAATATAACTTCCCAATATTGATTTATCCATCTATCCACGCTAAAAAATGAAGATTTGTCTTAGACTATTCCTCTTACCTGCCCCATATACTTGGTTAGTTAGGCTATCAGTTAATCTTGTTATGAAACCAACTGCCCCAAACCTAGAGGCTTAAAAGAAAATAATCTATAGGCCAGAGATGGTGGCTCATGTCCGTAATCCCAGCACTTTGGGAGGCTGAGGCGGGCAGATCACAAGGTCAGGAGTTTGAGAAAAGCTTGGCCAATATGGTGAAACCCTGTCTCTACTAAAAATACAAAAATTAGCTGGGCATGGTGGCAGATGCCTGTAGTCCCAACTACTCGGGAGGCTGAGACAGCAGAATAGCTTGAACCCAGGAGACAGAGGTTGCAGCGAGCTGAGATCATGCCACTGCATTCCAGCCTGGGTGACAGAGCAAGACTCCATCTCAAAAAAAAAAAAAGAAAGAAAGAAAAAAAAAGAAGAGAATCTATATTTCCTATAATTCTATGTGTAGACTGGCTCATTCTAGTATGGCCTCACACATATGTTTGGGGCTTCAACTGAGAATGCTGAGACAACTGGGAAGGCTGGGAGAGCTAGGGACACTCTCAAAGTGGTCTTATCTTCTAGGAGGCTAGCCTTGATTTAATCAAATTGTGGCAAAGGCTTGCCAGCAGTAAGAGTGTGAATCCCAATGTGGAAGAATTTTTCAAGTCTCTACTAACATTACAATTGCTATTGTCCCAAGGGTCAAAGGAAATCACTTAAATCAGTCTGGGAGGAGGCTACCCAAGGTTATGGACATAGGTAGGTGTGAAAAATTGGTGTGGGTAGTGGAGGGGGCGACGGAGCTTAACTGCAACAATCTAGGACACTTAACCCTACTGATTCTATTTCATAACCTCTCCAATCTCATTCTTCCTCTTGAATCCCACTTCACTGACAAGTTAAAGACCTCATCTTGTACCTGACTTACAATAGTCTCCTAATGGAGCTTGCATTGCTACTATTAGCATATGAATTTTCTGAAAAACAAATCCAGTCACACAATTCTGTTGCTTAAAACTCAGTAGCTTCCCTTTGGCCATTAGAATAAACTACTAAGTGAGGCCCACAAGGTCATTTTCTAGCTCCTACTTACCTGACTTACCTCTTACTACTCTATGCACCCTACTCTTCCAAATATGAGAAACAGTCCTTAAAGGACCATGGTATTTCAATACCACCATTTTCCATATAATGTTTCTATCTGCAATGCCTTACTACTGCTTGTGTCCTGGTAGGTATCAACTTATTCTTAAGATTTCATCCAGGAGGCTGAGGCACTAGAATCACTTAAACCCAGGAGGCAGAGGTTGCAGTGAGCCAAGATTGCGCCACTGTACTCCAGCCTGGGCAACAAAGCAAAACTCTGCCTCAAAAGAAAAAAAAAAGATTTCATCTTAAATATCACAAATTTAACGAAAGATTTCTTGCCTGACAAAGTTAAATGCTTCTACCTTTTGCTTCCATTGCATCACACAGAACCTTCAATTATAGTGTTTTCTCCAAAATACAGTAATTATTTGTTTTCAGGTCTAACCATTTCCATCACCATGAGATGGAAATTTTTTTTTTTTTTTTTTTTTTTTGAGATGGAGTCTTGCTCTGTCACCCAGGATGGAGTGCAGTGGCATAATATTGGCTCACTGCAAACTCCGCCTCTGGGGTTCAAGTAATTCTCCTGCCTCAGCCTCCTGAGTAGCTGGATTACAGGCGCGCACCACCAAGCCTGGCTAATTTTTGTATTTTTAGTAGAGATGGGGTTCCGCCATGTTAGCCAGGATGGTCTTGAACTCCTGACCTCAGGTGATCTGCCTGCCTCACCCTCCCAAAGTACTGGGATTACAGGCATGAGCCACTGCACTCAGCCCTAATTTTTATATTTTTAGCAGAAACAGAGTTTCACCATGTTGGCCAGGCTGGTCTTGAACTGCTGACCTCAAGTGATCTACCCGCTCTGGCCTCCCAAAGTGCTGAGATTACAGGTGTGAGCCATCGTGCCTGGCCTGAGACTCTTTATTATGTCTCTCTCTGCAATATCTAGTATTATTCTTAACACTCAGTAAGTAATTGGCGAATGCTTTTTGAATTGGTTAATTAAAATTAAAATGTCTATTTCCAACAGTCCAGATGCCAGTGGAAAGAAAGTGGGAAGAGATAGCATTAGGAGATATACCTAATGTAATGACGAGTTAATGGGTACAGCACACCAACATGGTACATGTGTACATATGTAACAAACCTGCACGTTGTGCACATGTACCCTAAAACTTAAATTAAAAAGAAAAAAAGAAAATTTATCAGATAACGCCTGCCACCAGGTCAAATTTTATCAATTCAGTACTTTCTTTCTTCAAATATGTCACGTTTCAGTCAAGTTACTTAGGTGAAATGCAGCTCCAAGTGCACTAAGAAACTTTTAATATACCTTCAGTGTTATGAGTATGTTAACAGGATAAATTTTTTTTTTTTTTTTTTTTTTTTTTTTTGAGACAGGGTCTCACTCTATCCCCAGACTGGAGCAATAACGGCTCATTGCAGCCTTGACCTCCCTGGCTCAAGGGATCCTCCCACCTCAGCCTCCTGAGTAGCTGGGACTACAGGCCCTTGTCACCTTGCCCAGCTAATTTTAACATTCCTTTTTCTAGAGACAGGGTCTCTCTATGTCGCCCAGGCTGCTCTCCACCTCCTGGGCTCAAGTGATCTTCTCAACCTCAGCCTCCCAAAGTGCTAGGATTGTAGGAATGAACCACAGTGTCTGGCCAAGATGAGAATTTAAACACTACATTTGGTATTCTAAATTTACAAATGTACCAAACGTACCAAAATTATCAGTGTACTAATACATACTGGTGCTCCATTGGGGCTGTGGCTGAATTACATGATATTCTTTTTTTTTTTTTCCTGTTTCCTAAATTTTCACACATTTTGAAGTTTAAAAATATCCACGACATAGTTGAAACGTTAGAATACTTACACAAATCTCCTCGGAAAATTCACTATAGTTTGGAGCCTGGCTCTCACCCTTACTGACCCAGAAATCCTGTCAGAAAGATTTAAATTAGTAAGCACAGAGAGACTTAAGTATGCCTTCCACCACCGCCACCCATCCCCATCCCCAACAAAAAAAGAAAGCCAATGTTTTTTTTTGTTTTTTGTTTTTTTGAGACGTGGGTCGCCTCTGTCACCTAGGCTGGAGTGCAGTGGCAGGATTTCAGCTCACTGCAACCTCCGCCTTCCCGGTTCAAGGGATTCTCCTGCCTCAGCCTCCCGAGTAGCTGGGATTACAGGTGACCGCTACCAAGCCCGGCTGATTTTGCATTTTGCATTTTAGTAGAGACAGGGTTTCGCCATGTTGGCCAGGCTGATCTCAAACTCCTGGCCTCAAGTGATCCTCCCGCCTCGGCCTCCCAGAGCGCTGGGATTACAGGTGTGAGCCACCACGCCAGGCCTCAACTTTGCTTTTCTTTTTTTTTCTTTTTTGAGACGGAGTCTCGCTCTGTTGACAGGCTGGATAATTCTGGCTCACTGCAACCTCCGCCTCCCACGTTCAAGTGATTCTCCTGACTCAGCCTCCTGAGTAGCTGCAATTACAGGCCCCAGCCACCACGCCCAGCTAATTTTTGTATTTTTAGTAGAGACAGGGTTTCACCATATTGGCCAGGACGGTCTCGATCTCTTGACCTTGTGATCCACCTGCCTTGGCCTCCCAAAGTGCTGGGATTACAGGTGTGAGCCACCATGCCCAGCCTAAACTTCGTTTTCTTAATGATCTTTTAATTTTAGAACAGTTTCAGATTAACAGAATTTATTTATTTATTTATGTTATTTTTTGAGACCGAGTCTCACTCCGTTGCCCAGGCTGGAGTGCAGTGGCACGATCTTGGCTCACTACAACTTCCACCTCCCGGGTTCAATGCCTCAGCCTTCCGAGTAGCAGGGATTACAGGTGTGAGCCACCGCCCCCGGCTAATTTTCGTAGTTTTAGTAGAGACGGGTTTCACCATGTTGGCCAGGCTGTTCTCCACCTCCTGAGCTCAAGTGATCCGCCCGCCTCGGGATTACAGGTGTGAGCCACTGCGCCCTACCTAAACTTCGTTTTCTTAACAACCTTTTAATTTTAGAACAGTTTTAAAATAACCTAATTATTTTGAGGGCAGTAGGGTCCTCTATACCCCACACAAGACAGGTTTTTCAACTCTAACTTCTACTTCCACCCCACGCAGACTCTCTGCACCTCTAGCTTCTCATCTGTCTGGCGAGGCCTGATCCTCACTGACCAACTTCACGATTGTGAGGAAAGCTCAGCTCAGACCAAACGTCACCGCCCAGACAGACACAACTGGGTCAAGCGTCAAGCTCGCGGACACCCGAGCCCGGAAACCCTAACACTCCTCCAGGGGTTGGTTCTCGAAGCCTGAACATTTTTAACCTCAAAACGCCCAGGATCTCGGAGGAGTGCAGTGAATGCCACATAAATACATAACTCGTAACAACCACTTATTGTTTAGCGCTAGACCTGCAGGCCTTTCTCCTGCGCAACCTGCTGGTTGCGGACCCCTGCGGCCGCGAGCTCTCCTCTCGGCGCGGCGCGGGGGCGGGGCTAGGAGGCGGAGCAGGGGCAGGGTGCGCGCGCGTGAGAACGTCCGGGGAGCGCGCGCGCCGCCGCCGACGCTGCTGGGCTGAGAGAAGAGCTTGCGGGGTTTGCGGTTGATGGCTCCGACTGAAGGGCTGGAGGCGGCGTATGCCGCTGTTCTTGCTGTCGCTCCCGACACCTCCGTCAGCTTCTGGTCATGAGAGGTCAGGCCTGGGGGAAGCGGGCAGAGGAGGAGGCGGCGAGCGGCCGCGGCGCAGGGGGCTCTGGGGAGAATAGGCATTCGAGGCTCGGACGTGGGTGGAGAACTCTGCCCTCGGAGATTCCGGAAGAGTTGTGTTGACTTTTCTTCCCTTTTTTCTCCTCTTTCTTGTCTGTGCATGAAGGAAAGTGGGAGGGTTCTATGTTATTTATAGAAAAGACACTGAAACCCTGCTGTCCAACGTCGCTCTTCAGAGTTTTGACGAAGTAACACCCGTGGCGTCGGGGCCTCGGTGAAAGCCTTTAATGAAAAGCACTGAAACCCAAGCCGCCAGACACGGTGACTGCACCACTGTTCAGTCCTGGGAGTGAAATAGAATGACACAGAACATTCCCTGAAGTGAACTCTAGCCTCCTCCTAGACAAACGGGAAAAGCACGGCGGCGTGGGATAGGCTCTGCGTATCGTCAGCTGGGATGCCCACTCTGTTCTTCTGGTTCCAGGAGGTCCACACTGGATCATTTATTAGAGAGATCTTTCTCTGCTAGGGTCCTCTTTCCTCACACCCCTCCCTCCGTAATACACCACCGACGGTGGCATTTTATTGGGTCGACTGTGTAACTGTGCTTATTCAGACCAAAGAGTTACCTAGCAATTACATGGTGACTCCCCACAGTATCTATGCTTTAAATGTATTTAGGTAACATTCTTTTGCGCGGGGAGGTAATATTCTTGGCGGCACTATTAATTATTGGAAACTTTATGAGCTTTGGGAAAGCTGCTTGAGCAGAAAATATAATTTGTAGGTCACCTAAGTGCAGTGTTTATTATTAGTTACCTATGATGATAGTGAGGCATTAAGATTTAATGTCGTTTTTCTTCCCAACATTTCCAACCATTAAAAAATACTGACTCATTCTTCCTTATGAAACTTCTTTGATGTAGAATCTACATCAGAGATGAAACTGCTCCAGTTGGGCAAAGTAAATGTACCAGAGTATCCAGTGAGGACTGGTGCTTATTAACATCTGCTGGGCACCCATACTTCATGACTGTTTTGCGGATGCCTTCTGCCATTAGGGAACTGGAAGCATTTGCAGCTCAACTTTTTTTTGGTAGCATATGTTCCCTAAAAGATCATTTGTGTAGGGCAGCAGAGCCTTGGCGTTAAGGGAGAAAGGAGGACTCCAGTGATAAATAACCTGAAAATTCATCTGCTGTGATTATTTGCTACTCCTTTAGTGAATAAAGGATACCCAGTGAGGAATATACTGACGGTATTTAACTGCCTGTTTACTTAGAATATTTTCTATTTGATTTTTTAGGAGACAGAGCCCTGAAGCAAAGACATCTGGGTCAGAGAAAAAGTATTTAAGGGCCATGCAAGCCAATCGTAGCCAACTGCACAGTCCTCCAGGAACTGGAAGCAGTGAGGATGCCTCAGCCCCTCAGTGTGTCCACACAAGACTGACAGGAGAAGGGTCTTGTCTTCATTCTGGAGATGTTCATATCCAGATAAACTCCATACCTAAAGAATGTGCAGAAAATACAAGCTCCAGAAATACAAGGTCAGGTGTCCATAGCTGTGCCCATGGATGCGTACACAGTCGCTTACGGGGTCACTCCCACAGTGAAGCAAGGCTGCCTGATGATACTGCCGCAGAATCTGGAGATCATGGTAGTAGCTCCTTCTCAGAATTCCGCTATCTCTTCAAGTGGTTGCAAAAAAGTCTTCCATATATTTTGATTCTGAGTGTCAAACTTGTTATGCAGCATATAACAGGTAGGGCATAATAAAACATTGACTTGTTTTCATTCCTAAATTCAGTTAATTTTCTTTCATTATTGGTAATCTACTTAATGCATTCAGTTACTTATTTTCTGTTAGCTTTTATTATTGTGTGTTTTTAATTTATGTTATTGTTAGCTTATATAATCCTCTTTGATTTTTTTTTCTTTCAATTAACTGGAACTTATTTTCTAACAGGAATTTCTCTTGGAATTGGGCTGCTAACAACTTTTATGTATGCAAACAAAAGCATTGTAAATCAGGTTTTTCTAAGAGTAAGTATAACAAGCAACTAAAAAATTATTAACTGTTTCTCTCCATAGATTTTAGAGAAATAATTTTGAGAGAAATAGGAAATAACTTTTGAAAGAAATAGGAAGTAATGGGATATATTGTAACATCCATGATATATTAAATTTGTTATCTAAATCCTGGAATAAATTATCTCTCCTAAAGCTGAATTCCTTCACCTTACCTTCTTTGTAAGAAAAAAAAAATTGGTTACTGTTAAAGAAAAGTAGTAAAAGGATTAAGAGCTAGAACACACGATTTGATCTGATTTGGTAAGTCCTTTCATGTTGTATGAGTTACTTTGATCATACTAAGTAATATCATCATTAAAAACTTTTAGTGGCTGGGCATGGTGGCTCACACCTGTAATCCCAGCACTTTGGGAGGCTGAGGTGGGCAGATCACAAGGTCAGGAGATCAAGACCATCCTGGCTAACACGTTGAAACCCTGTCTCTACTAAAAATACAAAAAATTAGCCAGGCGTGGTGGCATGTGCCTGTATTCCCAGCTACTCGGGAGACTGAGGCAGGAGAATCACTTGAACCCGGGAGGTGGAGGTTGCAGTGAGCTGAGATCACAACACTACACTTCAGCCTGGGCTACACAGCAAGACTCCGTCTCAAAAAAAGAAAAAAAGACGGCTGGGCGCAGGGGCTCACGCCTGTAATCCCAACATTTTGGGAGGCCCAGGCGGGCAGATCACCTGAGGTCAGAAGTTTGAGAACGGCCTGGCCAATGTGGTGAAACCCCATCTCTACTAAAAACACAAAAATTAGCTGGGCGTGGTGGCGCTTGCCTGTAGTCCCACCTACTTGGGAGGCTGAGGCAGAAGAATTGCTTGAATCCAAGAGGCAGAGGTTGCAGTGAGCCAAGATTGTGCCACTGCAGCCTGGCGACACAGTAAGACTCCATCTCAAAAAAAAAAAAAAAGAAAATTAAACCCAAGGAATTTTTCCGTAACGTAAGTTACACGAGCCCTAGTCATATAAATCATTGGGAAAAATAGGATGAGTTTCTAAAATTTCACCTTTAAGCAACTTTAAATGGCTATGCCTGTGTAAAGTATGCATTCTAACCTGGAAATTTATAGTTAAACCTATCAAACTAGAGAAATCTTAATGATCTGAAATTAGTAAACTTCATTAAACTTGACTTTAAAAGTGAGATTACAGGCAAGGCACAGAGGCTCATGTCTGTAATCGCAGCACTTTGGGAGGCTGAGATGGGCAGATTGCTTAAGCCCAAGAATTGAAGACTAGCCTGGGCAACATGGCCAAAAAACCCCAATTCTACAAAAAATTAGCTGGGCATGGTGGCACGTGCTTGTAATCTCTACTATCTGGGAGGCTGAGGTGGGAGGATTGCCTGAGCCCAGGTGGTTGGGGCTGCAGTGAGTTGTGATCATGCCACTGTACTCCAGTCTGGGTGAAAGAGTGAGACCCTGTCTCAAAAAAAAAAATAAATAAAGGGAGATTACAACTACTTGGAAGGCTGAGTTGGGAAGAATGCTTGTGCTTAGGAGTTTTGGGCAATGTGTCGAGACCCCATATAAAAAAAGAAGTGAGATTAAAACTCAATTTATTAAATTCTTATAATCTGGAAATTTTTAAAATATAAAACCTTGACAAGTGAATCAAGGTTAAAATGCATTTTGAAATTTTCTTTTGTGGGTGGGTCCATTTTTTTTCTGAGACGGAGTTTCACTCTGTCGCCCAGGCTGGAGTGCAGTGGCGTGATCTTGGCTCACTGCAATCTCTACCTCCTGGGTTCAAGCGATTCTCATGTCTTAGCCTCCTGAGTAGTTGGGATTACAGGCACGTGCCACGGTGCCTGGCTAACTTTTGTATTTTTTTTTAGTAGAGACGGGTTTCACTGTGTTGGGCAGGCTGGTCACAAACTCCTAACTTCAAACAATCCGCTGACTTCGGCCTCCCAAAGTGCTGGGATTACTGGTGTGAGCCACTGCCCTCGTCCTGAGTGGGTCCTTTATGTCAGCTTGTGGAAGACCTGGCTTCTTTTTTTTTTTTAATTTAATTTAATTTTCCTTTTTTTTTTTTTGAGAGAAGACTTGGCTTCTTTGAAACATAGGTAATGTTTTTCATACAGTGAAGAAACTTGTATTTTAAACATTTGTTTAATATATGAGTTGTGTTTGGTCACTAAAGTTGTATAAAACAGTAACTGTGATGATTATGTACAGTTTAATAGATATTCTATATTAAGATTAATTTAGAAAAATATTCTAAGTTAATAGTCATTAAAGTAAAACAGTTTAATGATATTTAAAATTCTGGCAAAATCAAAGTAACATTATAAAATTGTTTATCTTTCAGGAAAGGTCCTCAAAGATTCAGTGTGCTTGGTTACTGGTATTCTTAGCAGGATCTTCTGTTCTTTTATATTACACCTTTCATTCTCAGTCACTTTATTACAGGTAATTAGAGGTCCAAATACACAATTACATTTTTAATGTAATCATATATGTCATAGCACTTTGTATCTTACTTCACATAGTACTTATTGTATTCAGTTCCATTCGGTTTTTAACTCTCCTTTCACAAGCGAGAGCTTTTTTGAGGCAGAGTCTCACTCTGTCACCCAGCCTGGAGTGCAGTGTCTTGATCTTGGCTCACTGCAACCTCTGCCTCTCAGGTTCAAGCAATTCTCCCGTCTAAGCCTCCTGAGTAGCTGGCACCACGCCTGGCAAATTGTTGTATTTTTAGTAGAGATGGAGTTTCACCACGTTGGTCAGACTGGTCTTGAACTCCTGACCTCGTGAACCGCCCGCTTCAACCTCCCAAAGTGCTGGGATTACAGGTGTGAGCCACTGCGCCCGACCTCATAAGTGAGAGCTTTAAGTAACTTATTCAGATTTTGTATCCCCAGTGCCTTGTCACATAGCAGATGCTCAATAAATATTTAATTTTTTGATACCTGAGTTTTTGTTTATATATTCCATATTTTTTTTTTTCGAGACGGGAGTCTCGCTCTGTCGCCCAGGCTGGAGTGCAGTGGTGTGATCTCGCCTCACTGCAAGCTCCGACTCCCGGCTTCACGCCATTCTCCTGCCTCAGCCTCCTGAGTAGCTGGAACTACAGGCGTCTGCCACCACGCCCGGCTAATTTTTTGTATTTTTAGTAGAAACGGGGTTTCACCATGTTGGCCAGGATGGTCTCGATCTCCTGACCTTGTGATCCGCCCGCCTCAGCCTCCCAAAGTGCTGGGATTACAGCCTCCCAAAGTGCTGGGAATATATGGCGTGAGCCACCGCACTCACGCCATATATTCCATATTTTTAAAGTACCATTAGGTTGTTATTGTTGGTCTTTGTTTCTGAAAGTAAGAACACTTACTAAATGACAGTAGCTGATAAGTTTCCGTGTCAAATGGCAGTATTCTGAATTTTCAGCTTTTACTAGAGTATTAGAAGACCTTGTTTCACTGGAGTTGGAGAGATGGGCAAATCTGGGATATAGTTTGGAGGTGGAGCCAGTATCCCTCAGATGGACTGGATTGGGTAGGTGGGTGGAGAGAAGCAAGAATGACCTCTGGGTTTTTAGTCTAAGCAGCTGGCTGGATAGTGGTGTCATTTCATTGGGTTGAGGAAGGAACTGATTTTGAGGAGAAAAATCAGTAATTTTGTTTTGAACATGTTAAGTTTGAGAGGCTACGTAGAATTGATAAAGTGGTACCAAATATATGTCATGAACTCAGGGTAGAGGTTAAGGCTATAAATTTTGGTATCAGGAGCATATGGTTGATATTTAAAAACCACAGGACTGGACAAAACTAACCCAGGAAAGAGAGAGTGTAGACAGAGAGCCCAGTACTGGACATGACCACAATTAGAAGAGAAACAGCAAAGGAGACTAAGAAGAAACCATCAGTGAAATATGAGAAATAGTCTAGAAAGAGGCCGGGCGCGGTGGCTCAAGCCTGTAATCCCAGCACTTTTGGGAGGCTGAGACGGGCGGATCACGAGGTCAGGAGATCGAGACCATCCTGGCTAACATGGTGAAACCCTGTCTCTACTAAAAAATACAAAAAACTAGCCGGGCGAGGTGGCGGGCGCCTGTAGTCCCAGCTACTCCGGAGGCTGAGATAGGAGAATGGTGTAAACCCGGGAGGCGGAGCTTGCAGTGAGCTGAGATCTGGCCACTGCACTCCAGCCTGGGCGACAGAGCAAGACTCCGTCTCAAAAAAAAAAAAAAAAAAAAAAAAAGTCTAGAAAGAAAATTATTCAGGGAGGGAAGACGGAAAAAGAGAAGTGACCTTGAAATTTAGCCATACAGAGGGAGTCGATGATCTTGACAAGCAACTCACTGAAAGGAAGAGATGGAATCTTAATTGGAATTGGTTAAGATAAACATGGCAGAAGTTTGGTATTGATAACTCTCGTTTACAGGCTAGAAAGGTGTCAACTATGACAAACTGAAGACTTTTTCCTTATTCTATGAAGGGAAGATCTAAAATCCAAACATTCTAAAAGTCTCTCTGAAATAAGCAAAATGATCCTCCATTCCATTATTGTGAACTCTGACATCCTGCCAAATTCATATTTTTTTACATATCAAAATATTTGTAGCAAATTAAAACCCTTTATTAATACTTTACCTTTGTATGTGGCTCTGGTAAATTCTGATGTTTTTCTTTTGGTAGCTTAATTTTTTTAAATCCTACTTTGGACCATTTGAGCTTCTGGGAAGTACTTTGGATTGTTGGAATTACAGACTTCATTCTGAAATTCTTTTTCATGGGCTTAAAATGCCTTATTTTATTGGTGCCTTCTTTCATCATGCCTTTTAAATCTAAGGTAAGAAACTAACTTACGCTTTATTGGAGTGATGTTAACGAATCACATTAATGCTATTTAGTCTTTGTTTAAATGAATCCTCCTTTTGCAATTTTTCAGTTTGCTAACTAGCTTTAATTATCTGTATTATTTCAGCTTGGCAACCATTTGTTCAGGCACTTGAACCTGATTATTAACCTATTTGGATAAAATCAGAGTTATATTTGTTTCAGAATAATTTAAAAATCAGTCCCCACATCATATATGGGAAACTATTTAGTTTTGTACTTCTGTTCTCCAAGGCATTATCAGTTGACAGTTGACTATATACAATTATTCAGTGGTTTCCCATAGGCAATTAAAACTTTTAAATTTTTATAATCAGCAAAAACATACTCACATAGGTTTTACTTGCAATATACATAAAACATTTTCACTATATATATATATA
>NW_016806691.1:135103-161347 GCF_001698545.2 Rhinopithecus bieti
TTTTTTTGAGACTGAGTCTTGCTCTGTTGCCCAGGCTGGAGTGCAGTAGTGTGATCTTGGCTCACTGCAACCTCCCAGGTTCATGCAGTTCTCCTGCCTCAGCTTCCTGAGTAGCTGGGATTACAGGTGCCCACCACCACACCCAGCTAATTTTTGTATTTTTAGTAGAGTCAGGGTTTCACCATGTTGGCCAGGCTGGTCTTGAACTCCTGACCTTAGGTGATCCGCCCGTCTGGACCTCCCAAAGTGCTGGGAGCCACCATGTCCAGCCTAGAAATTCTTTCAAAGCAGACCACTCGGTGACTGTAATATGTGAGAACCAGCTTGAGGTTCAGTCATAATCATTATGAAGATTAATTTTATAGTTTATATTATTGTATCATATACTCAGTGTTCTCAGTCTAGTATTGTTTGCGCTATGTAGTTAAGTAGTTTGGGTAGATCTATTTGTTTTCTTATTTTTTAGGGTTACTGGTATATGCTTTTAGAAGAATTATGTCAATACTACCGAACTTTTGTTCCCATACCAGTTTGGTTTCGCTATCTTATCAGCTATGGGGAGTTTGCTAACGTAACTAGATGGAGTCTTGGGATATTGCTGGCTTTACTCTACCTCGTACTAAAAGTAGGTAACATTACAAATCTTGTCACTGCATGATTCATATTAGTGATTACTGAAACATACTACTGTTTTCCTCTTTAACAGTTTTATAGTTTATCTTCGTATCACTAGTTTGAAGTAATGGCAGGTTCTATTTCTGTTTAGAAATGGAGAAACAGAAATAGACTATCTTAATCCAGTGGTCCTCAGTTTTCACTGGAGGGAAGGGGAGTAGACTTTCACATAGTTTGGATTATCTAAGTAGGGAAAACAAGTGGAATAGAACATACCCATCCTCGGTAGTAACACTGTCATACACATAATTCTTAAACTAGTAGAGTACCTTGTCCTGTTCGCTCCATGCCTGTGCCCCTCAACGTAATAATCACTTTATGAAACTTTAAAATCTAAATGTTGGCCAGGCGCGGTGGCTCACGCCTGTAATCCCAGCACTTTGGGAGGCCGAGGTGGGTGAATCACGAGGTCAAGAGTTCAAGACCAGCCTGGCCAACATGGTGAAACCCCATCTCTCCTAAAAATATGAAAAAAAACTAGCCAGGCATGGTGGCAGGCGCCTGTAGTCCCAGCTACTCAGGAGGCTGAGGCAGGAGAATTGCTTGAACTTGGGAAGCAGAGGTTGCAGTGAGCTGAAATCGTGCCACTGCACTCCAGCCTGGGCGACAGAGTGAGACTCTGTCTCAAAAATAGTAATACAATAAAATCTAAATGTTAAAAACGTGAATCAGATAAAATTACTTTGACTTTGACATAGTTGTTTGTATTTGTCTTGATCAAATTGTTACTCTAGGTGTTTAAATGTACTTCAGCTTGCTGAGATGGCTCAAATCTATAAATTGAATAAAATATTCAGCACAAAATGATTAGTTGTGACATATAATGAGCATTAAGTTAATATGAGGATTTGATGTTACGGGGTTTCAGCTTTGGTTTTTGGGTTTAGCAGATAGGACTGTTTGAATTAATAAATGATCTCTTACTTCCCTTTTCAGCTTTTGGAATTTTTTGGGCATCTGAGAACTTTCAGACAGGTTTTACGAATATTTTTTACACAACCAGTAAGTACTTTTTATCAGTTAAGAAAAACACCTTCACCTTTCTTCATTGCTAAAATTTTTTTAGTTCAGCAGTTTTACAAGAATGGATTTCATAAATGGATGATCCTTTTCTTTTACTTTGATGATTTTCTAGTACTTTGGCACTTGGGGCTATAATAATTTAGGAGTTTTATCTCTGTGATCAGATTCTTGAATCACACATTGACAACCACCTGCTAATTGTTGCAGTGCTTATATATTTGAACTTGTCTCTTGCCCCTTCAATCCATTTGACATTTTAAGGGCTTGTAAACCCTTAAAATCTTATGAACTTTTGTTCCTCTTTTTTAATCCACAAATGGGGGCTTTGTGTGTTCCTATTAACTCCTTATTCACCTGTGAAAATCCTTCGACTATAATTTATTGTGCATATGTAGAAAGCTCATTGCCAAAAATCATGTCTCTTGCAGTTTTCTTACTGGAGCAAATTTCCTCATTGCTCGATTATATGTGCACAAATAAGTTCATGGCATGAAATTTAACAATTAATTGAAACTCTGATGTCATTTATAATATGATTATGTGATTCTATTGATGTTGCAAATTGCAGTGAAAGGATGTCATAGAGAACCCTAATTTACTACTTAGTAGCCTGAAAGGTTCCCAGTACCTACATGTGGTCACCAGATTTCAGGGTTTGATTCTCAACTTTGCAGTCATTTCACCAGGGCTCAAGGAGAAGGAGACTGACTTAAAAGAATCCCAACAGAATAATATATTGTAAAAAAAAAAAAAAAAAAAAAAGTTTTATGTCTACAAAGTAAACCAGACTAACTGGCCAGGGCATCTTTTCCCTAAGATAGAGCTAGCAATGTAGAAACAAACTTTGCTACATCCTATGTAAGTTTCTTTCTCTAGACAAGACATAATAAAATTCAGAGAGTTCAGCTTTGTCCAAGTCAGTTCAACTGATGATTATGTGAGCATCAACCATTTTACTATAATTGGTCTTGTGAGATTTGTGCTGAAATACTCTCAAGAAAATACCCTGATATTCTTTCTCTGAGACAAACTATAGAGAGGATATCAGTCATCAATACTTTGATTTGTTCAAGTCTCCTTTACCAGGGAAATGGCAGTTACTATCTGGAGAGGGAGTCTCCAAGATGCCAGATGAGTAATGTTTTTTTTTTGTTTTTTTTTTTTTTTTTTTTTTTTTTGAGACGGAGTCTCGCTCTGTGGCCCAGGCTGGAGTGCAGTGGCCGGACCTCAGCTCACTGCAAGCTCCACCTCCCGGGTTCATGCCGTTCTCCTGCCTCAGCCTCCCGAGTAGCTGGGACTACAGGCGCCCGCCACCTCGCCTGGCTAGTTTTTTGTATTTTTTAGTAGAGACGGGGTTTCACCGTGTTAGCCAGGATGGTCTTGATCTCCTGACCTCGTGATCCGCCCGTCTCAGCCTCCCAAAGTGCTGGGATTACAGGCGTGAGCCACCGCGCCCAGCCCAGATGAGTAATGTTTTAAAAGCTTGTCAGCATAATTATCTGCACATATACTTTGCTAAATGATACCTTACTGAAGGGAAATTGACACCAAGATCATCTAACAGTATTCTGACTTGTTTCTGAAATCTTTATCACCAGTCTCAAAAAAACCTAATTTTTAATATCTTTTCCCTTTGAGTTTTACTTTGATTTTGATGTTGTTAGCCTGAGACGTTTTAGTACAAGAAGTTTAGGTAACTTCAGATATGTTAAGTCATGTTTTACCCTCATGACCGTGACTGAACTTGGGTGTTTTTACATCTCTTTAGTTACCTCTTCCCTATCATTTCTATAGAAAGCAGGTTTCGTCTGTAACATTTTGATTTCTCCAAATTTCACTGAGGGCTATTAACATCACATCTAGTTAATGCCTAAGTTCTGAATCTGGTGAGGAAGTTAAAATCTCAGAGACGAGAAACTTGTTATTAGGACATTAGAAGAGAATTCAAATAATTGCATTTTTGTTCAGTTAGTTTTCACAGTAGTTATTCTACCCAGGTGACATTTACAGTTGCAGTTTCTCTGTAAAACTTTTCATGTTTAGCACTAAATGCTTTTTATAATTTGGAATAATTTTTAGACCTAGTGACAGAACACTCTTTAGTGGTCCCTAAGTCGTCTTCATATTGCAGTCACTTGGAGACCTTTCAAATAATAGATTACTGGGTCACATCCCAATATGTGTGGTCCTACTGAGTCAATATCGTGTGGAACAGAGGAATCTATTTTTAAAGCAAGCTTTCCACATGAGTTACATTCAGCCAGCCAAGCTTTGGCTGGATTGATTTTATGAACCACTGCTGCAGGTAATAAGTGAGCTCCACGTGGCAGTCCAGCGTCAAATAATACATGGCTATAGGTTTTATAATAGTTATGTTTCAGATTGCTTAGTCTCTTAAGCCAGTTATGTTGAATTTGAAGCACTATCATCCTTTGGAAAGCTAGTAGATCTAACAATCTTACAAAATCCTATTATGTATTATTTATTGATTTCATCTTGGTACACTCGAGGTGGTTCTATATATGTGGTTCAGCTTTGAAATGTTTGTATCCTTTGGGAAGGTTTTCAAATGCCTGGTTCCAGGGAGATTTGACAAGTACAGCATCACTTATGTAATTTGAGAACAGGAAAGAAAGAAATTTGTAGATGAACAGAACTTACTATCTTCATAGAGTTATGGAGTGGCTGCCAGCAAGAGACAGTGTTCAGATGTGGATGATATTTGTTCAATATGTCAAGCTGAATTTCAGAAGCCAGTTCTTCTCATCTGTCAGGTAATTATATTTTTAAATTTAAAAACCTAAATACAACACTTTTCTGTGACTTGCAAAAGTCACATTTATGTTTGTTGTAAGGCAAAAAAAAAATCTAGTGTTTAGTGGAAGGTAGCATTCAGTGTACATACTAGTAATTTATTATCAGGGGATTGGTGGATTGGCTTTGTCCCTTATATTCTGAAAATTTTATGCAGAGGAGTATATGAAAGGGAAAAATAATTTAACTGGCAGGTTGAATACCAAAGTGATTAAAAAACAGGCTATTTTTATAATTGGATACTAGCCATTTAGAACACCACCATTTGTTACTGGATTGTGGCCCTTTCCTACACTTTATGGCAGTTACTAGTAACTCCAAGACTTTAAGCTGTTATCACACTTAATCTTAAAAGTGTCACCTAAGTATAGCTTTTATGGTTAAATGGATGGTACAGCCAGAACACTAGTGCCAATCATACTGCTCTTTGTCTTCTTGAATGTCTCATACGTTCTCCATTTTCACAATTGTAAAATGAGGGGATTAGTGCTCTTCAAAATCCCTTTCAGGCTGGACACAGTGGCTCACACCTGTAATCCCAGCACTTTGGGTGGCCCAAGTGGATGTATCACCTGAGGTCAGGAGTACGAGACCAGCCTGACCAACATGGTGAAACCCTGTCTCTACTAAAAATACAAAAATTAGCTGGGCATGGTGGTGGCAGGCACCTGTAATTCTGGCAACTTGGGAGGCTGAGGCAGGAGAATCGCTTGAACCTGCGGGGGGTGGACGTTGCAGTGAGCCGAGATGGCGCCATTGCACTCCGGCCTGGGTGACAGAGCAAGTCTCCAGTCTCCATCTCAAAAAAAAAAAAAAAAATAATCCCTTTCATTCCCTACAATGTGATGGATTTAAAATGATTATCAAGTATAAAATCTAATTCTTAATTCCATTACAGCATATATTTTGTGAAGAGTGCATTACCTTATGGTTTAACAGAGAGAAAACATGTCCACTCTGCAGAACTGTGATTTCAGACCATATAAACAAATGGAAAGATGGAGCCACTTCATCACACCTTCAAATATATTAAGTTGTATAAACTATTAAGGCCACAAAATACGAATGTCATTTGGTCATAGTAACTACTGATAAGGCATCAGAATGGATTTTCAGGGCTGCAAGAAAAATGTTTCCAGATGGTTTTAGAATGTAAGACTTACGGTCCAATTCACCAAAAGATTAAATGAAAGAACCCTATTTAAAAATATATATAATGTTCAACCTAATGTATATGCAACATTTATTCTATTCTAATTATTTGACAGGTAACTGCAGTGTTAAATTGTAAATGTGTTTTCTTAATGTTACCAAAACAGCAATTTGAAATTAGAACCAGTGGATTTAGAGAACTCAGGTATTCTTTCCTGACATTGTTTTCAGAATAAAGAATATTTTTCATAATATTTTAAGATACATACTATCTAAAAGTAGAATTTTGTTCAGCATTGACTTTTATAATTCCCATCCTAAAATTAATATTTTCATAAAATTTGTATTTTAAATGAAAATTCTAAATGTTATATTTTATCAGTAACAGATTTTCTAAGTGAAGATTAATTTACTGAGGATGATACATTTTAGTATTGTATTATTCTCTGTAGTAAGACTAGTAATCAGTGAAAATAAATGGATTCATTTTGTCTGTGGACGTCATAAATTCTTCCTGCCATCAGCTTTAATGTTCATGATCATGCTTTTTGTATAGTACCATGGAGTATCTTGAAGTAACTATTAAAATAATTCATGTGGATTACAAACAGCTGGCTTACTTCATGATTTGAATAGTATAAAAAACAAGACAAATGGCCAGGCATGGTGGCTCACACCTGTAATCCCAACACTTTGGGAGGCAGAGGCAGGAGGACTGCTTGAGCCCACGAGTTCAAGACCAGCCTGAGCAACATCCTATCTCTATTTAAAAAAAAGAAAAAAGTTTCAAGACAGATGCCCTAAAATCTTAGAAGAATTGCCCTTATAATTAGTCTTCTCCATAAAAATTTTGGAATTTTATGCTTGAATCACCATCAATTGGAAGATTAAAGCTTGCACTGAGAGGTGGTCATGAGGTTTTATAGTGTGGTTTTTTGCCTCTAGGTATTTGTGCAGGGTGCTAGAAAAGGGAATGAAGCACTTTCTCCCCTTGTTACCTCTAAGGAGGAATCTGAAATCTAAAACATGTCTGAAGGGCTGCTAGTGCTTATATCTAAGTTTAGAGTACATCTATCAGTTTGTAGTCGAGGAAAAGGTGGTAGAAAGGAGAACTTAGGAAGCAGAGATAGAAAACAAATTTGCTGTACTGGTAAGACAAAAGCTAAACCAGCACATGGATTAATAAGGATACTGACCAACTGGTTATAGAAGGCACTTTCATGACTGTATGGCCATCCAAATTGACAAATGAACATTAGCAAGTCTGTACCTTTTTTTCTCCAGGTAAATACTACCAGGTTCTAAGTACAACTGTATTCAAATATAGTATATTTCACTTTGTTATCTACTTTGAGACCCACTACAAATATAATTTAAATGGCTTTGTGGTGATGCTAATAGTTGTATTATTTAGGTATGCAGCAGAGGATGGGTGAGAAAAACAATTTGGGATTACAATTCGGCTGTGAAGGATAGCCAAGATGACTTCCTGTTCAAACACAAGAATAGCATTTTACTTCAGCCCTATTACAATACCTATGTAATACATTTGTTTACCCTGTAACTATTCAGACAGTACTGTTTTTTAATGTGTTTAAATAACCAAGGAGGTGCATAGTGGGTTTATTTTTTTGGGGAATGCAGTTTACATATAAATTGAAAAGGGAGAAAATCTAATGGAGCTATGCCATCCAATAACAGTGCTGATGAACTGGAAGCATTTCTTTCATCCCTCTATTCCTTCACCTCAAAAAAAGGTAATATAGATTCAGAAACTCATTTACTCTGAATTCAAATCATGACTTCTAAAAGATTGTTTTACTAGTATTGGTATGCTACTATGTTGTATAGCAAGGTAAAATCAGTTTGAGAGCTTCTGTAGAGAAATTCCCTTGGCAAGTGTGGTATAATCACCTCACAGGTAAGAAGTGGTTCGTGCAAAATACCCAGCTTACACTAGATATATTGAGACATTAGTTAAAACAGATTTGTTCACTACGTTATTTTGTGCATACACATCCAATTATCAAATGTAGCTGACCAAGTATGGCTGAACAAATTGTTGATTGTTAGCACAAGAAGGTCTTCCTAGAGTTTTTTGTGAAGCTAGCTTTCACGTAGGTTGTTACATGTATTTTTTTAAGTAAACAATTCATGTCTACTATCTGACATAACTTGAAAATCAAAGATGTGTAACATTTAACATAAAAATCAGTAAACTTGTTACATACTTAAATAGCTTCAATTTCTCAGCAGAACAGCTTTTAACCCATTCCTTACATAGTTTATTTATATGACAACTTGAACACATCTGATATGTTAATGAAAATAAATTATTTAAACCATGTATACACCTGATATATATACTAATTTCTTCCTATCGTAGGATAATAAAAAATAAATCACTTCTATTTTATGTTCATTCAAATTTGCATTTAATTTCTATTTACATTCATTCAATCTGAAATCAAATAATACAGTAAACTAAATACAAGATGAAAAGCAGAAAAGGTGTTACCCTCATAGCACTCCTAATAAGGCAGCTGAAGAATTTTATTTACTGATAGATGCAAAGCCAACTTGGGATAGGAGAAACAATAGTTTAAAGAGCAAACACAAACATAGACGAACCCATCTTTCAGATGTTATTCCAGATAATCCACTGAGATAATACTTGTGCTATAATGTTAAGAATCACACAAGAAAAAGTACTGTATTAATCAGCAACAGACCACAGGTTATGTGTGACAAATACTTTTGTGATAGTTTGTCCAGCTTGCTAGTGTCTACTCGTGTGAAAAAGGTAGATGTTTGGACATTGATGTTTTTGAAAAATTAACCATTTTTAAAGCCTTAAAATCTATTCTTCATAAATTCAACATTTCTCAAGGGAATAATCTTAGATCTAGCCCTTGTAAGCTAGGAACCATATGATTAACTGAATATTCAAAATAGGTCCTATATTAAATATATAATCCAAGGCTCAGTATATTAATACTATCTAAGATGCATCTTGTTTATAATCATTTATCACCTATAGTAAAGAATGTTGAATTTATGGAATATCAAACATGCATCCTCCACCCCTCCCCTCAAATTATCTCCTATCTCAAAAAATAGTATGGAAAAATCCTTCTTGAAGGATTCAAATTAGTTAAGACCATAAAAGGGGAAAAGAACATAATTTTCCTAAAATCTGGTTCAAAGTTCAATAATTAATACTTTACATTGTTAATCACAGCTGGTTTATAAATCCCAGTTTAGTTATTCTGTAATGCTACAAACCTTATAAAATCAAATTAGTAAACTTCAATTCAGTGATTATATTTTAATTAAAAAACAGCATGTATAAAATAAAAAAATATCCTGTAATAGCTGATTTTAAAGAAAATAATCAAGTGATGAAAAAAAAGCACTTAATCTCTTTTATACACTTACCTGGTATAATCATAAAGAACCCTCTTAGAAACTCAAGACTAGTAATATCGACATCATATTTTAAACTATGCTTGGATTTTTACAAATAAATATAGATAAGCCATATTGCATAGGTGTGTGCTTTCTGTCTGTGACACTAATGTGACACTTGACATGTTTTCACAGTCATAGTAGGGATATCCATTTATGAAACAAGTTCTCAATAAACTTTCCACAGCATGGGAAATAAATTTCACTTAATAAATGTGAAGTCAGAAAAACTATGTATTTGTGTGGATGGCAGCTGTGCAATTAATGCTTTTTATGCAGAAAAGTTGCAGTGTTTGCCACTATTGCTGGCACTACTAATTATGAAAATGGTTTAACTGGGGTGGTTATAGCCAGCCAATCACAGTGCTCATGTTACTAGCAAATAGGACCTAGGAGGAATATTTTGGTGAATAAGTTTCACTGGAATTTGGTCAGGCAGTCAACACTACAGTTAGTAAACATATTTGAAAACAAGTATCAAGAGTATCACAAGCCATTTACAGTCTGAAATAATGCCTGTACATATCACCATAGCTTTTCGGGTTCTGTTTTTTCAGACATCACAAATTGTCAGAGAACAAGGATCTGCACTTTAAAGTATAATTTCTGCCCTTAATTATTATTGTAGCTTCTAATTTACCAGCAACAGTCATGAAGTTCTCAGTAGGCTGCTGCAATAAGGGAGGAGGGGTAAGAGGGAGTGATTTTTTTAAAAAAGGCTTTCTGTCCAAAGATGAGCTTTTATCTATTCTTTCAATTATTGCCACAATTGAAAAGGTATATTTCCAATCATTTTCATGGTTCTGTTTTGCTTACTGTCATAGGATTTCATCCCATCTCATTTGAGTTGCAATTTCAAAAGCAAAGCCTTGCTCTTTTCTGACTGAATTCAACATGCATAAAGAATTTTATGGCTTGGATCCTATGGCTCAAAAAGGTTTGAAAACATAGCAAGCAGCATCTATTTAAAAAAATCCTAGGTTTGCAAAATACAACAAATTGACTTTGCACACTCAGACTGAAGACATTATAAAAGACAAACAAAAAGAGGTGATAGAACTCAACTGCAACTGCATGATCATCTATTATACCAGTATGCACTGAAATATATTTTTATAAAGCTCTGCAGATATTAAACCCTTTCACCAGCTAAAGTCATGGAAATGCTCTCTTTAAGGCAGGAAATATTTAAGAAAGGTAAAGTTACCTTTATTTTTATTCTTTGTACCTGTAAATCATTTATGTAGATTTTGTTACAATTTCAAAAACATAGTGTCCTGTTAACATGTTTCCTAAATTAAGTCACTAAGTTTTCTTATTTACTGTGGAAGACATTCATCAAAAGGCCATCAAATATTTTACAATCAAAAAATGTAGCCCCAGTATAGGAGAAAAAAAAATAGACCTTTTTTTTCTTTTAAAACTGTTGAGAAAAAAAATATAAGGAAAGTAGACAGCACAAACAGTAGAAAGAAGTAAAACTGAAAATCTTACCAATTTGCTGTAAAGAGATTAAACAGAGAGTGGGCCACAGCAACACCCTCTTCCCCTGGATATCCCTATCTCCCTCACCTTGCCGACCGCAGTATGTATTTTTTATCCTGACTCTCTTTTGTTCTTCAGCCAAAGGCTGAACACGTTTGGCGTCTTGAACCAAATACTGGTATAAGAACAGGTGGCGATTTTTTTTCCAGTGCAATGCAGGCCCGGGACAATGATGAAATGTAGGACATACAACTTATGCCCATTCCAAGGCTTCCAGTTAAGCTTAGCACATAGCAGTACTGCAAGTAGAAATGATTAAATAGATTCTTTTTTGTTTTCTCATATTACAGACAGGTATTGCAGCTGGGTTACTGAAAATAAGCCCCAGGTCCACCCCAATCCCTCAAACGAGCCACAGCTGTGGTTAACAATGATTCATTTGCATTTTATTATTTCACCAAGAGAAGAAACAGAAGTTGTCTGGCTTTCTTCACACCAACCAATAATTTCGCATTTTAAAGTTTGGGATGTTTTCATAATGAGCTGAATCAAAATCTATTTGAAAATATATATTTATATAAAAAAAAGATTCAGGTTGTTTGCACGTAAAACATCAATTGGTAAGTTTCTTTTGTCTTTGATTCCAAGTTGCTGGAAAAAGTTTGACCAAGCTTGCATGCTAATTTGTCCTTAGTTGCAAGTATTATAGGCAATTTTGTACTTTGCCTAATGAAAGGATAACCCTTCTTCGACACAATCAGAACTCAACAGTGATTCAGGAGCAACATCCTACCCTTAATACTGTCAGTTTCGAGTCATCAACATGAAAATCCTTGATAAGTTTGAGAAGATGTCGCGAGGAATCAATTACTTGATGTGCCTAAGAGTTCAGCAATACTATTTTGCTTTAAGTTTTTTTTTTGCACCATTGATTGATTTTTTTAAATCCATGTTTATTTTTCCTCTGTCCAAAGTGTTTTATGTAATGACACTGACTCTCTGAAACTGTCATTTTGAGTCGTTTCACTTTGCAGGATGCTCACACATCGCTCTCTCCACCTTGTTTGCCTTAAATTCATTAAAAGCATTGCTCTGTCATAGATTCATACGCAAGTGCTCTGGCCGTTTGGATATCATGGGAAAAGCTTGTTTTTTGTATGGCCCAGAGTTCGGCTGTCGTATTGGAAGTGGTGCCGATGCTTCCCCACTCATTGTCACATCCATCTGCTCTATGCCACTTGTTTCCATTGGGTATTCCACAGGTGTCTGAGGATTTGCTGTGCTGGCCGAAGCACCTCTTCCCCAGAAATCCCCAGGAGAAAATTTGACTGGGCTTTAAGACAAGGAAGAGCTATCATTCATTTGTTTAAGGGTCATCTCAACAAGACATATTTCCTTTACATTTAAAGGGAGTGGGGTAATATGACATTTATTTTCATTTAATTTTATTTTCATGTGGATTAGCACAAAGGCAAAAGTTGAACCATCTCTCGCCCGCCTAGATTAACTGCTAGAATTTCCTAACCAGTCTCTTTACCTCTACACGTGACACCCAAACCCCTCAATGATATATATATTTAAATACATATTATATATATATCATTTTACTCTCCCCTGCTCAAAACAGCTTTCTATTGCATTTAAAATAAAATCCTTTTCCAAACCTCTGCCCTTCTCCTCACTCACCACACACTCCAGGAACACTGATCTCATTTCCAGGAAAAGGATAACTTTTCTCCTCCCTCAGGGCTTTTGCATTTGCTGTTCTTCTGCCTGCAACATTCTTAAACCTTCTATTTTTGTAGGGCTGGCTCTTTCTGTTCACTGCTAGATGTTACTACACCAGGGAGGCCTTTCTCTGACCACTGTGAGTAGAAGCCCCCTTGTTTTTCCTCTGCTGTCTACCACTACATTCTTTTTTCCCCCTTTTAAATTATAGCACTTAGCACTACTTATATTTTTGTATATCCTTTGTCTATTGTGACTCTCCCACTACATTGTAAGCTTCATCAGGACAGGGACAATTACTGTATTATAGTACTGTACACACACACACACAACATGCAGCATGCAGTGCTGGTGCTCTTGGTGCACAATAAATGCTGAGTGAATGGATAAACAGAAACATTTGCCAGTGTGGCTGCTTACTTTCAGGAGGGAAGGTAAACCATATAACATCACAGATTAGTCAGACTAGTCCTTTGCATTGTGAGATATAAATGTGCTTATGTCAACCAAAGAGAACATGACAGTCCTTCATTTATGTAACTTGGCATAAATTTCTTAAGCAAACACTCTCATAGGTTGTAATAAAAAAAAAAATGAAAATAAGAGTGAAATACCTGACAGGTGTTCGTGGGCTGCCAATAAATCTTCGAGGTGATCGGATTTTTGGTTCAAAGGAAAACTTTTCTTTCACACTTTCAAGTACAGATGGAGCCACATATGTAAAACCCTGAAAGACAGTAACAGTGGACTACAGAATGGCATTTTGTCATATATCTCAAGAAAATGGGGCTGTTCAGTCTGACATACCTACACAATGATTCACACCTTTATGTGTACACTCTCCCACATCCTCAACCTCATTTTTAGACCTGTTAACTTCTTTCCACCCATTTCATGAGGCACACACTTCAAGAAAACAGAATTCTATTGAGCCTGGTTGCTAGCAAACAAACTTCCACCCTGCTGACAGGAACAGAAAAAAAACAGGAGTATTCAGGCTCCATATGAAGATGTTAAATACGGCTAGGCACAGTGGCTCATGCCTGTCATCCCAGCATTTTGGGAGGCCAAGGCAGGCAGACCACCTGAGGTCAGGAGTTCAAAACCAGCCTGGCCAATATGGGGAAACACCGTCTCTACTAAAAATACAAAAATTAGCCATGCATGGTGGTGCACGCCTATAATCCCAGCTACTCGGGAGGCTGAGGCAAGAGGATCACTTGAACCTGAGAGGCAGAGGTTGCAGTGAGCAGAGATCGCAACACCGCATTCTAGCCTGGGCAACAGAGCAAGACTCCATCTCAAAAATTAAAAAAAAAAAAAAAAGATGTTAAATACTAGGAGAAACATAAAGAAACTTCTAGTGTTTCTAGCCACAGGCATGTAAGCAATTAAGTTTATCACCCCAAAACAGTTTCTCATAATTAGGCCAAAGTAAAAACAATTTTCTGACTTGGCATCAAAGTCGGATCTTGTGATCTTTCTGGTTTTATGCCAATGATTAGACAGAATTTGTGTTTTGTTTTAAGAGATGGGGTATCCCTATATTGCCCAGGCTGGAGTGCAGTGGTGTTATCATAGCTCACTACAGCCTCAAACTCCTGGAGCCAAGCTGTTCTCCCACCTCAGCCCCTCAAGTAGCTGGGACTACATAGGCATGTGTGATCTCTGCCCAGCTAGAATTTGGTATTTTCTTGATGAATAAGTATCAACATTTCAAAACCTTTCAGTTGTAATAGGCAAAAATGCAGTTCTGTTCATTTTAGTTCTCTCTTGGACCTTACTATTAGGCTACCGGCTGTCATTTCTCTAGCTGTCAATGTTCATTCTTTTAACCATCTTCACCTATCTTCTATTTATCAAAATCTATGAGTAAGCATTATGTGTTACAATAAGTAAGACTCAACAAAGCTCTGAGTGAAGGCCCAAAGAGTGAGGTGCAATTCTGAAGTGCATATGAATTGTGACAGTTACATGTGAACTTCAGAGAATAATTTTACAAACATTCTAGTGAACTAAAGCTGTAACTACCATGAGGTACAGGCTGTGCCTTAATCATCTTTGAATTTCCTCTAATTATGTGATGGGGTCTTACAACAGGAATTGAATTATTTGTTGAAATGAGGTTGCTAGAACCACATTATCCAGATAAGTGGGATGTCACTATATATATGTGTGTGTGTGTGTATATGTGTGTGTATATATGTGTGTGTGTGTGTGTGTGTGTGTATTTTTTTTTTTTTTGAGATGGAGTCTTGCTCCGTCGCCCAGGCTGGAGTGCAGTGAGGGGCACGATCTTGGCTCACTGCAACCTCCACCTCCCAGGTTCAAGCGATTCTCCTGCCTCAGCCTTCCCAGTAGCTGGGACTACAGTCATCACGCCTGGCTAATTTTTGTCTTTTTAGTAGGGACAGGTTTTCATCATATTGGCCAGGCTGGTCTGGAACTCCTGACATTGTCATCCACCCACCTCAGCCTCCCAAAGTGCTGGGATTACAGGCATGACCCACTGCGCCTGGCCTATTTTTTTATTAATGTTTAACGAGATCCACTTTATGTACAGAATTCTGGCTACAACCTAACAAATGAATTGTTCTGTTCATCAGTTAGCCAATTTAAGTAATTATGAAAAGCTCGATAATACCGTAACTGGCAATGAAAGCTTCAATATCTCACTTTTACCGCCACAACTTTGGATTTCTTGGTAGCTAAATAAAATGCTTCTATTTTGTGGGTGAAAAACTGTCACATAAGTTGAAATTCTGCAATGTTCAATTGAGGAAAAGGTCTCTATTTTAAATCAAAGGTATAATTTCCACATCTGTAGTACATGAGAGAAAAAAAATGCCAAAATTAAAGTGATTCATGCCCACTTCCATAACTGAACCTAAGATTTTACTAACAGATGCCGTAACTTTGATCATGCACCATCAAACTTGAATTTAAAACCATGCATGCACTCACTCATCTTTTATCTCTTATGTAATTAATACTGTAAGATTATATTTTTGCCTATGTGCTCTATATTACTAATTTATAGGACTATTATTATTCAGTGTTGTTTACTCAAACTATACTGTACTATACACAACTTTTGCATTCCATGCTAACTTTTTTTTTAATTAATTATTTTTTTTTGATACGGAGTCTCACTATTGCTCAGGCTGGAGTGCAGTGGCATAGTCTTGGCTCCTGCAAACCTCTGCCTTCCGGGTTCAAGTGATTCTCCTGCCTCAGCCTCCCAAGTAGTTAGTACCACAGGTGCACGCCACCACACCCGGCTAATTTTTGTATTTTTAGTAGAGACAGGGTTTCACCATGTTGGCGAGGCTGGTCTCGAACTCCTGACCTCAAGGTTATAGGCGTGAGCCACCCTGCCCCAACTCCATGTGAACTTTAGAGCTTATTTCCCATCCCATAAGATACAACACTACTTCTATTACATAGTGAGCAGTGTGGGGAAGAAAAGCTTGAGAATTAAGTTAGTGACAAATCCAGTGAACTCAAAAACGGGAAAAAACACTCCTAAACAATTATTTTACCCATATTCTGTTATCCCTAGAGGTAGTCCAAAAAGGAATGACAAAAGAAAAAAAAGGATACAAAATGAGATAGATGTTCATGTGACATATTAAGTACAGTAATAAAATCAACAAGCATGTGATATTTTAGCAAAATAGTATGCATTCACGGTCATCTGATATAAATCCATCATTTCTGTTGGCCAACATCAAAAACCTTTACTCTTCTGAGGAGACGAGCTATAAATCTATACAGGCATTTCTATGATGAGAATTCACTATTACATATGAACCAATATATTTTGATGTCAAATATTCACAATTAATGTTAAAAAATCCCCTACTTGGCCGGGCGTGGTGACTCATGCCTGTAATCAGGCAGGTGGATCACGAGGTCAAGAAATCAAGATCATCCTGGCCCACACGGTGAAACCCTGTCTCTACTAAAAATACAAAAATTAACTGGGCGTGGTGACACGCGCCTTTAGTCCCAGCTACTTGGGAGGCTGAGACAGGAGAATCACTTGAACTCAGGAGGCAGAGGTTGCAGTGAGCTGAGATCACGCCACCACACTCCAACCTGGCGACAGAGCAAGACTCTGTCTCAAAAAAGAAAAAAAAAAATCCCCTACTTATGTTAAGAGTACCAAAAATTGGGGCCAGGAATGATGGTTCATGCCTATAACTGTGGTACTTTGGGAAGCCGAAGTGGGAAGATAGCTTGAGTCCAGGAGTAAAATAGTGAGACTCTGTCTCTACAAAAAAAATAAAAACTTAGGTTATGTGGCACCTGTAGTCCAGGTACTCACAAGGCTGAAATGGGTGGATCACTTGAGCCTGGGAGGTCAAGGCTGCAGAGAACTGTGATCACACCACTATACCCTACACCTAAGCCTGGGCTACAAGGTGAGACCCTGTCTTAAAAAAAAAAAAAAAAAAAAAGAGTACCAAAATCTACAGCTGTTTCAGGAATAAAATACATGTAGTTAGTGTGAGGTTTTTCTCCTCACTGCTAAGACTAATTTTTGGTTGAGATGCTAAGCCAAACACCATTTTACGTCTGTGGCCCAACCAAAAAAGGGAATCATACTCTCCAAAGAATTGTACATTCCCACCCTAATTGCTAAAATAAAATGTTGGATTATGAAAATCAATTTTGTAGGTATCAGTAAGTTATAAGGGCATCGCTAATTAAAAAAAAAAGTGTGCCCAGTTACCTACACGAACTGCAAAGCAAGCAAACTGAATTTTCTTATCCAGGAGCCCATCCTCATACTTAAATTTTCCCATGACTACATGGAAATTCTTTCACTTACCAGAAAGACCTGATTGGCACTTTCACTGAGAGTTGAGTCATCTGGGCTGTCGACAGGTGTCTGACGTGTAAACTTGGAATCAAACTGACTTACATCCTCTTCAGATTGCTTTATACAAACAAAATAATTTAGAAAATAATAAATAGTCCATATTACATCAATCAAATGCACTGTAAGCTCTGGGAGCTCTTTTCGCAGGGGTTAATTATAATAAAGTATTAGAATAGTCTTAGCAGGCACAGAATGAAGAAAAAAATGCAGGTGGAAAGTACTGAGTCAAATTACATCTTCAAATCTTAAACTTGCACTCAAATAGATTTTAGTATAGAGTTATTCCTATTAAAAATGAGAATATATCGACTGGGCATGGTGGCTTACGCCTGTAATCCCAGCACTTTGGGAGGCTGAGGCAGGCGGATCACAAGGTCAGGAGTTCAAGACTAGCCTGGCCAACATAGCGAAACCCCATCTCTACTAAAAATAAAAAAAATTAGCCAGGCATGGTGGCATGCTCCTGTAATCCTAGCTATTTGGGAGGCTGAGGCAGGAGAATTGCTTGAACCTGGGAGGCAGAGGTTGCAGCAAGCAGAGATCGTGCCACTGCACACCAGCTCAGGCGACAGTGCAAGAGTCTGTCTCAATAAAAAAAAAAAAAAAAATGAATATATTGAGCTCAAAACAAGCTGGAAAAAATGTTAATATCAATTTCCCGTCTCACAAAGCTTCAGTGTGCCTAGTCCACTGGCTAAATCCCTGTTTAGAGATAATTAGTTCATTTGGCCACTGCAGGTTTGTAATAAACCTGAAAAACTACTGAAGCAGAGTTAAAACATGAATAACACTGATGAGATGCTCCAATTAAAGTTTCTTCCCACAGTGTGTTTCATTCCTTTAGAAATCTAAAGGAGCAAAAATAATTTTCTATTCCGCATGGTTTGTAAGTTATATTTCCCTGTGAAAGTATAGTTATCACTTCAGTTCTAACCATGAGATCCATTTATTTAATTCCTTCTCTCCCAAAATATCTGGTTAGACTCTTGGGCCAAATGTAGGAAGTAAATAATAATTTAGAATATCTGACTTAATACTGAAAGATGACCACACTGATCTTATAATTCTCTCAGAGCCCAGACTGTGAACCTGCATTCCCTGGAGTAACGGCTGATTCCAAGTGTGGGGAAATGCACAAGATAAGCATAGAACACCAGTTTCCTTATTTTGCTCTCTGGTACAACAACAGCCCATGTGCTCATGTCAAAAGGACTCAGAAACCAACATGAAGACGCACCCAGCATTCACTGCACCCAGCATTCAACAAAGGGAAACATTGAGCATCAATAAAGACAACTGCCAGGCGCGGGGGCTCACGTCTATCATCCCAACACTTCGGGAGGCAGAGGCAGGTGGACTGCTTTTGAGCTCAGGAGTTGATGACCAGCCTGGTGAACATGGCAAAACGCTGTCTCTACCAGAAACACAAAAATTAGCTGGGCATGGTGGTGTACCTGTGGTCCCTGCTACTTAAGAGGCTGAGGTGGGAGGATTGCTGGAGGCTGGGAAGTCAAGGCTGCAGTGGGCAGAAATTATACCACTGCACTACGGCTTGGGTGACAGAGTAAGACCCTGCCTCAAAACAATAAATTAATAAATAAAATGAATACATGAATCAATAAAAATAACTGCAATGAAATGAAACACAAATATGTTAAAAGGTGTAAGTTCATAATACACTAAAAAAGAAAAAAATACACAAAGTTCATTGGTCAATTTTGGAAGATGCTAGGGAACTAATTCATTATTTTGAAAACTAGGAAAGAATCAAACATACATCCTGCCTTTCCTGTATGACGTATACCTTGAGTAACTAACTGATCAAAGAGTTTCTCTTTATGAAGAATTCAAGCTAAAAAGAAAGAAGAAATAACAGAATAAGACCATTTCACAAACACCTGATGAAATTATAAAAGTAGGCCAGACTTTCTCAACCTCAGTGCTACTGACATTTCAGGCCTATTCATACTTCGCTGTGCTGACTCTTACCCCTAAAGGTGCCTCAGCATTCCCTCCCCCAAGCTGTGACAATCACTGTATCTCCAGACATTGCCAAATTACCCTGGTAGTGAAATGCTGACACAGGCAATGATCAGTGACCACTAAATATGACTTTAAAAAAAAAAAGGCCGGACGCCCGCGATGGAATCGGGGTGTGGCTCAAGCTGTAATCCTAGCACATTGGGAGGGACCCGACGACGGGCGGGATCACGAGGTCAGGCAGATCGAGACCATCCCCTGACTACAACGGTGAAACCCCGTCTCTACTAAAAATCTAAAAAACAGCCGGCGCGACGAGGTGGCGGGCGGCCTGTAGTCGCCAGCTACTCGGGAGGCTGAGGCAGGAGATGCGTAAACCCGGGAGGCGGAGGCTTGGCAGTGAGCCGGATCCAGCTCACTGCACTCCAGCCTGGGTGACAGAGCGACCCGGACTCTTGCCTAAAAAAAAAAAAAAAAAAAAACAAAAAATACATTATGCCACCTGATCAAGAGGCATGCAATACTGAGAGTTTAATCGGAAATCAGATCAACCACAACCACCTAAATTTAACTACGCAGTTTTTGAAGTTCAGGGAACAGATGACCATGTCAATGAAATCTATAGGGATAATATAAACGAAATCAAAATTTGAGAATTCTATAGGACAAATACCCGGTTTCGTCAGTAAATCACAAGGGGAATCTGTAAAGGACAAGAGACCTAAGAGACATAGTAACCAAGTTATATACAGACCTTGATTAAATTCTCACAAACAGGACGAGAAAAAAATGGAACAACAACAACAACAACAAAAAATTAGGTGGGGCAACACAGGGAAACCTCATCTCTAGAAAAATTCAAAAAACTAGCTGGGTGTGGTGATACACCCCTGTGGTCCCAGCTATACGGGAGGATCCCTTGAGCCTGGGAGGTTGAGGCTGCCATGAGCCATGATCATGCCACTGCACTCCTGCCTGGGCAACAGAGAAAGATCCTATCTCAAAAAAAAAAAGAAAAGAAAAAAAAAAAAAAAAAACTGGGCAAACTGTCAACTTCTGAGGTGTGATGCTGGGATGGCAGTTATGTTTAAACAAGATGACCTAATCATTTTTTAAGCTGGGCGGTAGGTGTATGACAGTTATCCTCCTTACAACTGTCTGTTGTTTTTTAAAGTGGGTCACATTATGCTCCATGACCAAAAAATAATCACCATCATCATCCTCCTCCTTCTCCACCTACATCCCAAGGAATGGAAAAAGAAACTGTATTTTCTCAGATTCTAAGGTGGGAGAAAGACAATAACTAACATACTAACTCATTTACTCAAAAACATATTGCTATGGGTTGAAGCGTGTGCCTTACCCACCCCCCAAAAAATTTCGTATGTTGAAATTCTAACCTCTAGTTCCTCAGAATGTGACCTTATTTGGAAAGGGTTATTGCAGATGTAATTAGTGAAGATGAGGTCCTACTGGAGTAGAGAGGAACCCTAATCCAATATGCTTGGTATCCTTATAAAAAGGGGAAATTTGGCCACAGATATGCACACAGGTAGAACACCATGTGAACATGAAGGCAGAGATCCGGGTGATGTACCTACAAGCCAAAGAATGACAAAGATTACCAGCAAACCACCAGAAGCCAGGGCAGAGGCAAGGAACATACAGTTCCTCACAGTCATCAAAGAAACCAACTCTAACAACATGATGTAGAACTTCTAGTCTCCAGATCTATGAGATAATAAATTTCTGTTGTCTCAGCCACCCGGTTTGTGGTACTTTGTTGCAGCAAGCCTAGCAAACGAATGCACATATATTTTGAAGAAAAAATTCCCAGAGAATCATATTTAAAATGGTTAAATTAAGCAAAATAAAACCAGAAAAAGAAAAGTACCAACTACCTGAAATATTTAATTGTCTTAGATAACTGACTTAAAAATAGCTAATACAGTCAGTTGCCACTGGCTTTAGTTCTTTAAAAGATAGTAGAAAAATAAAAGATGCTTGGCTGGGTGCAGAAGCTCACACCTGTAATCCCAGCACTTTGAGAGGCTGAGGTGAGTGGATCACTTGAGCCCAGGAGTTCGAGACCAGTCTGGGAGACATGGCAAAACCCTGTTTCTTTTTTTTTTTTTTTTTTTTTTTTTTTTTTTGAGACGGAGTCTTGCTCTGTCGCCAGGGCTGGAGTGCAGTGGCCGGACCTCAGCTCACTGCAAGCTCTGCCTCCTGGGTTTACGCCATTCTCCTGCCTCAGCCTCCGAAGTAGCTGGGACTACAAGGCGCCTGCCACCTCGCCCGGCTAGTTTTTTGTATTTTTAGTAGAGACGGGGTTTCACCATGTTAGCCAGGATGGTCTCGATCTCCTGACCTCGTGATCCACCCGTCTCGGCCTCCCAAAGTGCTGGGATTACAGGCTTGAGCCACCGCGCCCGGCCAAAACCCTGTTTCTATAAAAAATACAAAAAAATTAGCCAGACATGGTGACATGTGTCTGTAGTCACAGCTATTTGGGAAGCTGAGGTGGGAGAATCACGTGAGCCTGGTGAGGTCAAGGCTGCATTGAACTGTGATCATGCTACTGCACTCCATCCTGGGTGACAGAGTGAGACTCTGTCTCAAAATAAAATAAAATAAATAAAAACAAAGATGCTGAAGAGAGGATAAACCAGAGATCTTTGAACTGCTAATAAAAATAATGTTTCTGTCTGCTCTGAGATTTTTCTTATTCTAAAAAAATACCAAGTGATCCTCCTGCCTCAGCCTCGAAAGTAGGTGGGACTTACAGGTACATGCCGCCACACCCAGTAGAGTCTCTACTAAAACTTTTAAGTCTCTACTAAAAATACACACTTTTAAATGTTTTGTAGATATGGAGTCTTGTTATGTTGCCCATGCTGGTCTTGAACTCCTGGCCTCAAACAATCCTCCCACCTCGGCCCTTTAAAGTTTTTGGATTACAGGCGTGAGTCACTGCACCCAATTATATGCTTTCATGTATACTTACCAACAGAGGTTTAAAGGGGGGCTCCACCTTTCGAGCCAGAAGTTCTTCCCAGTTAATGTGTCTAAAGAATGGATGAGCCTAGGAAAAAAAAGCAGAAAGAAAAGTTGAGGGGAATAGACTTTGCTGGATTGATAAATGAATCACCTTTTTGAAGTTACAAGTCACAAAATAAGCTAAACTTATAAGCAACTACATATAACCCGCAGAAATACATAAAACTAGCATTATCTTCCCCACAAAACACCAAAGATGCCAAACCCTACTTGAACTTCTCCAGCGTCCCCAGGACCAGCTCCCAGACGAGAAGCAGCATTTCTTTTCAGCAGCTTGAAAGGAAAAAAAAGCCTGGGTAAAGAACCCTAGTCAAACTGATTTTTTTTTCCTTTTTAGACTTTGCTTGTCTACTTTGCCTTGAGAAAATATAGTTTATTGGCCAGGCACAGTGGCTCATGCCTGTAATCCCAGCACTTTGGGAGGCTGAGGCAGGTGGATCACCAGAGGTTGGGAGTTCGAGACCAGCCTGGTCAACATGGTGAAACCCCTTCTCTACTAAAAATACAAAAACTAGCCTGGTGTGGTGGCACATGCCTGTAATCCCAGCTACTAGGGACACTGAGGCAGGAAAATCACTTGAGCCTGGGAGGGGGAGGTTGCAGCGAGCCAAGATCATGCCATTGCACTCCAGCCTGGACAACAAAGCAAGACTCCATCTCAGAAAAAAAAGAAAATATAGTTTACTAATTACTACTCGAATATTGTTTAAGGGTCTGTAATCCAGCACTTGGGAGGTCAACGGCAATGGATCCACCTGAGGTCAGGACCTTTCGCAGACGCAGTCTGACCAACATTGGTGAAACCCTGTCTCTACTAAAAATACAAAAATTAAGCCGGGCGCATGGTGGCAGATGCCTGTAATCCCAGCTGAACTTCGGAGAAGGGCTGAGGCAAGCGAATCGGGGGCTTGAAACTGGGAGACTGAGGTTGCAGTAAGCAAGATTGCACCAACCTGCACTCTAGCCTTGGGTGACCATAGGCAAGAGCTACTGTTTTCAAAAAAAAGAACTAAAAAAAGAATATGAACAAGAAAGTCTTTAAACAAACTCTGTACTTCGCCTTCAAAATGAGAAGACTTTTTTTGTTCCAATATTTAACTATCAGGTGACTCTTTACTTCAAAACATAGCATTCAAAATTCTATCTACCGTTAAATCGCTAGTCATTGAATCTTAGGGCAGTGTCAGTGACTATTTAAGACCTTACCTTTTTAAGCAGATTCTCTGGCTTGCTTGGCGTGAGGTAGGGGAGGCAAATTGAGTTTTACATTGAGGATTTTGTCAATTGTTTTTCCTCCTATTCTCCACAGTGAATGGGTAAGAAGTAGAAGACAAGTGAAAAATATTAGGCGGGAGCCGCAAAAATATTAGCAATATAAGAAAAATTTTAAAATAACAATATTATCATTCTGAATTAGTTATGCATGAATAAATGATGCTGTGAAATAGGGGCAACTGGCTAAGGACCTTATTTTGTTTTAAGAGAGCAGGGTCCTGCGCTATGTTGTGCAAGGCTAGATTCTATTAATAATGCCTTAGCTCAAACCTGATCCTCCCGCCTCAGCCTCCTGAGTAGCCCTTTGGGCTACAGGGATGCACCACCCGTCCGGGCAGACGTGCAGTTTTTGAATAAAGGCCAACAGGACAGAGGAAGTAAGCCAGTGTCTTGGAAAGGAAGCCCTGTGTTTCCACCAATTTAACTTGCTGTGGTGATAATAAGTGAGCGATGTGATTTTATGCTTCAGTTTTCTCACATTTATAAAAATAAAGGGGCATTATCTGTTCAAACATCTATTTCACCAGGCCTGCCCATGACATAGATCCATCTTAAATGAAAATGTTTCTGAAAGTATCAGGATCCGCATATAATCAATAGCAGCAATTACTAGTGTTTAAACTACTAATGAACAAATCTCTGGGCTTTGAAACTCCAGCTGGTAGAGAGCTTTTCAGAAAGCACAGGACAGGTCTCTTGCTACAAGTGAGCTCGAGCCAGCAGACGCATAATACAATGCAGCTTTTAACTGTGCACCTACTGCTCCAGTTCAGCATGTCATACATAATGGCCCCAAACTCCACGCACATCGCAGCAGCACCGATTTGTGGCCACCTTTCATCAAAGATTTCAGGGGGCGCCTACAATGAGAAAAATAATACGTAAAACTTCAGCCCAATCTGCATATCATACTGAATTAGAATTTAAAAAACAATATACCAGAGTTTAATGAGGGTACAGAAAAGCAGATAGCTATTCCTTAAAAGAGGCTAAAATTAGGGCTATTACCCCAAACCAATCCTGCTTAACATGCGCAGCTCACATGTATTCATCTGTTCCACAAAATGGTGATGTGACTGTTGCCATCATGAATGACGAGTTCGCATAGTCCAAAGTCTGTTAGTTTCACATGACCTACAATGAAAGATTACAGCATGATTATTCTCAGAATTCCAAGTATGTGCAGTGTTTGAACATGTCACATAACACCTTAATCTATCCTTCCATTTAACTTTTCTTGCAGATGTCAAGAACAAGGTACCATCCATAAAATGGGATGCGAACTGTTTAAGGCTAGGGCAAAGTCACCTTTTGCCAATGATATAATCTATCTAGTAAAGAGAAAACAAAGACAGAGAAAAAAGTGAAATAACCTGTCTAAGGCTCTAGCTTTAAGTATACACAGAATCCTCTACCATCCCGAGAAAGAAAAATCCTGGGAAAACTGTTTTATGAAGTCTAGTTTAAGTACACAGACCCCAAAAAACATATTCTATACCTTTGTGAGATAGTACTTCAAATATATAGCTTTTATCACAGTGAACTGTGAAGAGTTCTGAAAATGGTCTCAGAAAGTCACTATAACAAGGTAGCTCACTCTGCCCAATGCTACCAATTAGGGGAAAGAAATAAAATTGCTAGATAATACGAATCAATCATCGCTGATCCAGAAAGTAAAAAACTTACCACCTCATACAAAGATCATTTCAGTTCAAGTTTAGCTTTCTTTACTGGACTGTCATAACAAGTGGTTCAGTAACCTCAGGGACTCTAGTATTTGCGGTTCATTTCACAGAAAAGGCACAATGGCCTATTGATTCAAATGTAAATATATACTACACTCTGATACAGAAGAAGTATGGCCTTTATTTTCACAGAACCATCTGATACACTCAACCTTATGAATCAAAGAAGTTAACGATTATATTGCTCCCCTTTTCTATCCTGTGACTTAGAATTCAGATCAGAATCCAGGTTTTGGGGAGTGAGAAGGTGTTGATGAGAGGAAGGGACACTGATTCCCATGATATATTCAGTTAAGTATATAATTTTGCCTTAAAAAAAAAAGGTGGGTGGAGGAGTATAATCTGGAATGTTTATATGAGCCTCGGTTGTTCATACATCATTTTCTAAGAGTCTGAACCAATTAACTACCTCATGGATTATTCTGTAGACATCTAAGATTAGCAGCTGCTACCACCTTCTAGATACCCTGGGTCAGCTGGTTGCTCCTCTGGGGTATGAATTGCCAAGTCTACCCACAGCCCAGATTAGCATAAGTTGAGCTGTCTGTAGCAGCATGCAGTTGTAGTCAAGGCTCAGTGTGCTATATCTATAGCTGTATAGATTATCAGTCTCTCTGATGTTTATGTTTGTTGTTGCAAACAAACAGCAAGAATAAACTGATTCTGGCTGGGGGGAAGGGGGATTATGCCTGTAATCCCAGCAATTTGGGAGGCCAAGGCGGGCAGATCAATTGAGCTCAGGAGTTTGAGACCACCCTGGACAACATGATGAAACCCCATTTCTACAAAAAATACCAAAAATTAGCCAGGCATGGTGGTGTGCCACAGTGGCCCCAGCTACTTGAGGGCCTGGGGTGGGAGGTCACTTGAGCCTGGGAGGCAGAGGTTGCAGTGAGCTGTAATCATGCCACTATACTTCAGCCTGGGTGACAGAGTGAAACCCCATCTCAAAAA
>NW_016806691.1:161950-181178 GCF_001698545.2 Rhinopithecus bieti
AAGACTCCATCTCAAAAAAAAAAAAAAAAAAAAACCAGTAACCTGATCCCTACTAAACATCATATTTCCAAAGTTTTATCAAATACTTTGATTCAATTTCAATCCTTTTTCCAGCATTAATAAAACCTACAGTAAGAAGCATAGCTTCTAATATTTACATATTTTCATTTTCTTTTTTCTTTTTTTTTTTGAGACGGAGTCTTGCTCTGTCGCCCAGGCTGGAGTGCAATGTCATGATCTTGGCTCACTGCAACTTTCGCCGCCTGGGTTCAGGTGATTCTCCCACCTCAGCCTCCTGAGTAGCTGGGATTACAGGCACCCACCATCATGCCCAGCTAATTTTTTTTTTGTAGTTTTGTAGAGATGGGGTTTCACCATGTTGGCCAGGCGTCTTGAACTCCTGACCTCAGGTGATCCACCCACCTCAGCCTCCCAAAGGGCTGGGATTACAGGTGTGAGCCACTGCGTCCAGCCAATATTTACATATTTTCATTATTAAAACTCAACTTATATAATTAATACTCACTTTTCAATTTAAGTAACAAGCCAAAATTAATGTTTAGACTGGCTTTTACAATCTAAAACATTATACAACATTTTATGTAAGGATTCCAAAATATGAAAACTATAATGAGTAAGGATTAAACTAAAAAAGGCAGTTGAGCGACTATTACCCTCAACTTCTTTTACTCTCGCCAAGCGTAATTACCTAAAGACTTAAAACATCAGCAAGTACTATTATGCCATAAATTCTGAGGGAGGAAATACACAAAATAGAGAGATGAATATGGGGCTTTGAAAATGGCCATGACCTGTGTGGGAGGATTTTAAGATGATTATTTACTATAGAATTGTTTACGGTATGTCTCCACCTTGGTGATTAAGCATGATATTCTCCGGCTTCAGGTCTCTGTAGATGATCCCCTTTTGATGTAAATGCCCCAAAGCCATGGAGATTTCTGCCAAGTAAAAGCTGGAAACAAAAGTGATTTAATAAAATTAAAAAAGAGTGTAATCTATCCAAAGCAGTTTATGTATGGAGCAAAATTCCTTGAAAGAAACAGACATGCACCAAAGACCAAATTAGTGGGGTAGGGGGATGTGTGGGAAAAAGAGATGGCATAGGATGCTGCCAAAAGGCATGGGGACATTTATGTTTCACTCATTTTAGTGAAACTATAAAGTGCTTTACTTTGCCATTAGAATATACTGCTAAAATAGCAAAGATGTCCAGAATATGCTAAACTGACATTGGTCATGTTCTGTTCTGTCTGTGTAGGAATTAAGCTAAGAGTCATTCATTTCAAAGCAAATTTCTCCCATCCACACCCAACTTTAAAATCCCATAGGAAATAGGAACTTTGTTATTCTCAGAGACCAAGTCTTGATTTCAAAAGGGATCTTATAACCTGACCCTTAGAAGCCCACTCATCCCTTACTTAATACAGCTACATATTTATAGACAGCTTAGGCCCACAGTATCTGCCCTCCCTCCTGCCAGCCAGCCCACAACTATAAACTGTGTGACACTCAAATTTATCTACCTCAAAAGAATAAAGGGCTGAATCAACCCTGTCTGGATTCGAAAAGCACAAGGCACTGCAATACTGGCTGCATAACAATGTTGCAATCCTGCAGATTACTCCAGGATGGAGAGGGTGTGTCCTAGAGGACTGAGGCAGTTTCACAGCCAGCAGGACCACAAACAGCCTCCAACACGGCTCAGTGAGCCTCCTCCAAAAAAGGGCACTTCATCCCTAAGGCTTCTGTGTTAGAAAAGGCCTGAAATTAAACAATGGAATGCAGTTTTGGTAATCAAGGTAGAAAAAAACATTTAAGTGTTGTTTTCTATTAAATTAATGTGTAGGATAAACTGATTTATTGTGACCCAAGATTGTTGTTTCACAAAAGGATGTGCATATTTTTAATTTGAAGCAGATGACATGTTTAGAAATAGGAGGGTAAATCCCATCCTGACTATATAATCAATCCACAGATGATATGCCCAGGCTTATCACCTCCCTAAGACTGCACCTTGAGAAATAGCCTAAAAAAAAAGGAGATGATTTCTGATAATTTCCATTGTTCCACACATAAAGGTTCACTGGAAAACCACACTCACCCACAGCCAAGGCAGGCAGCTTACCAATTCAAGGAAAGAAAGCCGCAATGAGAATGGTTCTGTTAGGAACAACTGGTGTGAAGAGCGTTCCACTCAAGCCTAAGGGCAAAGGAATGATGTGACCTCCATAGTTGCCCAGTCCCAAAACTGCTTCTCCCCCTTGAGGTCCTGAGTGACTGACTGGCTCCAGATCAATTTACTGAATCATGTAGATGCCCATAGTGGGAATGGGGCTTTGCTTGTAATTACCTGAATCTATGCAACCACAAAAAGTTCACTTACCAGGCAGTGTCTTCCATAAATATTCCCTCTCTTTCTAACTGCATAAATAGTTCTCCTCCTGTAAAGAAAAAGAAAAAACATTAGAAATGAAACTATTTATTTCCAACCCACTTCTAATGAGAGTTTGTGCTTTCCTTCTAACCATAATTAAAAGACATCAGTTCCTTAAAATGAAAACAGATCCTAAAATTACAGGTTTTAAAACTAAGTCCTCAGGATTCTATTTTAGTAGCATTCTTATTCTTCTGTGACACACATATGTTTAAAACTAGAACTGGCTTGGAATTCCAGGTTTTATATCTACAAACTTTAAAATATTTGTAGATTCCAGACCTGAGGTTAAAAAAAAAATCTTGATTAAAGACTCTAACATTTTACCCATAAGTAGAAAAATGACAGTCTACAATTAAATCACCCTTACTAATTTTAGTCAACGCTCATATTTCGTATTTTCAGAACCCTTAAATAAACAGAATGAACCTTGGCAGTGGCCTAGTAAAAATCATGGCACAATTTGAGTATCAAAATAAATAATGATAATAAAGGGTTATATCACATTGAATGATATTAGAATACCTAAGTCCATAATAACATAAATAAAGGAATACATAAATTTTTTAAATGGGGAAGAAGAATGTCAAGTAGAATTACAGTAGAATGCCAAGTAATAAATGAAGAAGGCATGACGGAATAAGAAAGATTACTTGCCAAACATCACAATTAATTGTTGCAGGCAAGAATCAATGTATGTCAAAACTGAATGTGGGCCGGGCGCAGTGGCTCACTCCTGTAATCCCAGCAATTTGGGAGGCCAAGGTGGGCAGATCATCTGAGGTCAGGGGTCATCTCTACTAAAAATAAAAAAATTAGCTGGGTGTGGTGGTGCATGCCTGTAATCCCAGTTACCTGGGAGGCTGAGGCAGGAGAATCACTTGAACCTGGGAGGCGGAGGTTGCAGTGAGCTGAGATCGCGCCACTGCACTCCAGCCTGGGCGACAGAGTGAGTGAGACTCCGTCTCAAAAAACAACAACAACAACAACAAAAATGAACATGAAAGCTTGATGAAAGATATTTAAATCTCAAAGCATCTCCTCTAAAGATACTTATTAATTACAAAGGCAAAAATGTCACCAGGGAAAAAATCAGCAGACACCACTTTATATATGTGATCAAAGTTAACATCACAATTAATGGAACAAAGATATAAATATCATGTACCTCTTGATCTGAAGCATTAAGGAGGACACAATATCACTTCAATGGTCCTGCCAAAATTGCATAACCTGAATCTAATACTAAGGAAACATCAGCTAAACCCGAAGCATTCTACAAACTAACTGGCCTGTACTAATCAAAAATGTCAACATCATGAAAGTCAAAGAAAGACTGAGGAAATGTTCCAGATTAAAGGAAACTAAGTTATAATTGCATCAGTGTTAATTTCCTATTTCTGATCATTTTAGTATAGTTATGTAAGATACTGTCCTTGATTTTAGAAAATATACACTGAATAGGCTGGGCGCAGTGGCTCACACCTGTAATCCCAGCACTTTGGGAGGCCGAGGTGGGCGGATCACCTGAGGTCAGGAGTTTGAGACCAGCCTGGCCAACATGGTGAAACCCCATCTCTACTAAAAATTAGCCGGGCATGGTAGTGGGTGCCTGTAATCCCAGCTACTCGGGAGGCAGAGGTTGTAGTGAGCCCAAGATTGCGCCATTGCACTCCAATCTGGGCGACAGAGTGAGACTCCATCTCAAAAAAATAAAATAAAATAAAACATACACTGAAATTTTAGTGGTAAAGGGAAATCATGTCTGTAACACTCTCTTAAACAGTTCAAAAAAATTATGTATGCATGCATATATATATGTATACACATATATACATATCTATAAATACAACAAAATAAATGTGGTGAAATGGTAACATTTGGGGAATCTAGGTGAGAAATATATAGGAATTCTTTGAGAGAGTGTGTGTGTGTGAGACTGAGTCTCGCTGTGTTGCCCAGGTTAGAGTATAGTGGTGCGATCTCAGCTCACCACAACCTCTGCCTCCCAGGTTCAAGCAATTCTCCTGCCTCAGCCTCCCAAGTAGCTGGGATTACAGGAGTGCACCACCATGCCGGCTAATTTTTCTATTTTTAGTAGAGACAGGGTTTCACTATGTTGGCCAGACTGGTCTCAAACTCCTGACCTCATTATCTGTCCTCCTTGGCCTCCCAAACTGCTAGGACTACCAGCATGAACCACTAAGCCTGGCACAGGAATTCTTTATACTACTGTTAAAACTTTTTGTGTTAAGTATGAAATTATGTCAAAATAAAGTTTTTCCAGGCGGGCATGGTGGCTCACACTTATAATCCCAGCACTCTGGGAGGCCAAGGCGGGCAGATCACCTGAGATCAGGAGTTCAAAACCAGCCTGGCCAACATGGTGAAAGCTCGGCTCTACTAAAAATACAAAAAAATAGCCAGGTGTGGTGGCGCATGCCTGTAGTCCCAGCTAATTGGGAGGCTGAGGCAGGAGAATTGCTTGAACCTGGGAGGCGGAAGTTGCGGTGAGCTGAAATCACGCCTCTGCACTCCATCCTGGGTGAGAAGAGTGAAACTCCACCTTCAAAAAACAAACAAAAAAAGTTTTTCCAACAGCAATAGTCACAAAAAAGTTGCTACATTCTGCAGCTTTCTGTTCCATGTTCCATGTTACTGCAAAATCTTTCTCAGAGAACTGCACTGTGTTTGCTAGAAATAGATACCTGTGGCCAGGCGCAGGGCCTCATACCTGTAATCCCAGCACTTTGGGAGGCTAAGTCAGGTGGATCACCTGAAGTCGGGAGTTCGAGACCAGCCTGACCAACATGGCGAAACCCCATCTTTACTAAAAATACAAAAATTAGCCGGGCGTGGTGGCACATGCCTGCAATCCCAGCTACTCAGGAGACTGAGGCAGGAGAATCGCTTGAACCCGGGAAGTGGAGGCTGCAGTGAGCCAAGATCACACCATTGCACTCCAGCCTGGGCGACGAGCAAAACTCCGTCTCAAAAAAAAAAAAAAAAAAGAAATAGATACCTGTGATCTAGAAATGATACGGAAGCAACAGGTTCCTACGAGGTGGAAGGCCCTGGGAAATGTGGATGATCTCCATTGTAAGCTACATACCCCATCACTAAGGCTACGTTAAACTAAAAAGTCTTGTTTAAAGACCCAATTCCAAAAATAGTTATGTTAAATAATCCTCCCAATGATTTAAATTACAGTATCTTACCCCAGTACAATTTGATGGCTCTGCATCACTTAGGTATTTGTTTTTCTGTTAAGTGAATGATTACAAAGGAATTAAAATAAAATTTTACAGATGAGGGAAAAAAAATCTTTAGTTTCTTCCATATTTGTCTGCCAATAGAAACGTGGTCACATCTGAATTTTGTCCTTCAGTGTACTCATCAATTTTAAGTACTATTTGATCGTAATGGGAAAAGTATTTTCCATTGAAAATAACATTTTGACCCAGTTTCTGGAGTCAGTGCAAATAATTACACCAAACTCTGTGTACTGACCACTGAGATACTCAAGGATGAGGTAGAGTTTTCCACCAGTCTGAAAGGCATAAATTAAATCCACGATGAAGGGATGCTTTACTTCCTCCAGAATATTCCGTTCTGCTTTTGTATGAGCTGTATCTTTAGCATTTCTCACTATCATTGCCTAAAGGAAAAGAGATGATCTATAAGAACAAAGTAGTGAACATTTTTATTCTATAGTAACTGGAAAATCTATTTTGTGTTTTTCTTGCCAATATTGAACTATTAACCATAGTTCCCACTAGAAACTGAGATGGGGTAATAGAAAATGTTCACTTTATATATGCCTCTGTGCAGTTTGGATTTTTTTGCAGTGAACATGTAAATGAATTACCTAAAGAGACTTTTTAAAAAAGAAATCTGTAGCCTGTAATCCCAGCACTTTGGGAGGCCGAGACGGGCGGATCACGAGGTCAGGAGATCGAGACCATCCTGGCTAACACGGTGAAACCCTGTCTCTACTAAAAAATACAAAAAAAAATTAGCCGGGCGAGGTGGCGGGCGCCTGTAGTCCCAGCTACTCGGGAGGCTGAGGCAGGAGAATGGCGTGAACCAGGGAGGTGGAGCTTGCAGTGAGCTGAGATCCGGCCACAGCACTCCAGCCTGGGCGGCAGAGCGAGACTCCGTCTCAAAAAAAAAAAAAAAAAAAAATCTGTAATCAGATCAAGTTTGTTCATATATTCACAAACGACTAAGTGTCTATCATGCTCCAGGCTGTGCCAAGAAAGCAGAATAGAAAGAATGCCCTGTCCATAGGAGCCCAAAAGTCAACAGGAGCCCAAAGTCTCAGGGAAAAAAAGACAAGTCAATGTAGGTAAGCGCAGGATGGTAAGGGTAAACAGGGGAATTACATCTGACCTACCAAAAAGTCTTGCTTGAAAATTATTAAAATGAAATGTGGCCTGGACACATTGGCTCATGTCTATAATCCCAGCACTTAGGTGGGCAGAGGCAGGAGGATCGCTTGAGCCCAGGAGTTCAAGATCTGCCTGGTAACAAGCGTGACCCCATTCTCCACAAAAATGGTAAAAAAAAAAAAAGAAAAAAATGTAGAAGGTAAAAAATAAGGCATTCCAGTGCAAAAAAGGCTTGATAGGACAGGATATGTGTGGGGAATCTACAAGTAGTTCAGTATGGTTAGAAGTAGTTAGCAATTAGGCTAGAGAAGTAGGTAGAGGCCAGGAAATGGAAGGTCTGGGCAAAGGAAGGTCTGGGTGAAATGAACAAACCTTTGGCTTTACGAAAGACACATCTAGTAGCAGTAGGGAGTATTAGGAAAGAAATGAGACTAGTTAGGAGGCTAGTATAATAAACCAACTAAGAAGATCTGTAAGAAAATGAAGATAGAAAAAAATGAAAGGTTAATACATAATTTGCATTTGCTGACAAACTAGATATGAGAAGAAATGATGATACCTTTATTTCTGCGTAATAGGATAGATAATGGTGCCATTCAGTATCGGCAAATGAAAGTGAAAAAGTTTTGCAAGAATGATGCCCTGTTTTAGACATGCCAGGTATAAGTTCCAGGAAGTTACCCCGATGGTACATCTCCATAGGTAATATGGAAAGCAAATACACAGGTTATTGGTTGCAGCATTATCTGTGAAAGTGAAATACTGGAAACAGCCTAAATGCTCAGACATAGGATACTAGCCGAAAAACTATGGAATCTACACAACATGTAACAAAGCTATAAAAATAAGAAAACTCGGCCGGGCACGTTGGCTCATGCCTGTAATCCCAGCACTTTGGGAGGCCGAGGCGGGCAGATCACAAGGTCAGGAGATCGAGACCATCCTGGCTAACATGGTGAAACCCCGTCTCTAAAAAAAAAAAATCAGCCGGGCATGGTGGCATGTGCCTGTAGTCCCAGCTACTCGGGAGGCTGAGGCAGTAGAATGGCATGAACCTGGGAGGTGGAGCTTGCAGTGAGCCGAAATCGCACCACTGCATTCCAGTCTGGGAGACAAAATAAATAAATAAATAAAATAAAATAAGAAAATCTCTATAAAACAAGATACAAAAGAGTATTTAAAAGTACAACAGCATGGATACTATGCTATCTACTGTACAAGAAAGGGGAAATGAGAATATATTTATAATATGTATCTGCTTATACCTGCAAAAATGAAGACAACTAAGACAAACTAAAAGCTAATGATAATGGAAGGGAAGGAAAAGAAATAAGACTTTTGAGTATACCTTCTGAGTAAAACCTCAATGGTTTTATCATACATTTTTTTCTTTCCTAAATCAATTACAGTAATTATAAAATGTAGATTTTCTTTTGAACCATATTAATGTTTAATGTATTCCAAAAATAAAATAAAATCAACAAGGTTGAGGGGTGGGAAGTACAACTGAATACAAAAGGAATACATAAATTTGACTATTACACCAACAACTTTACCACAGAAAGAGAAAGAGAAAAAAGATATAAGAGAAAAAGATTCTTTTCTTTTTTTAGATGGAGTCTCACTCTGTCACCCACACTGCAACCTCCGCCTCCCAGGTTCAAGCGATTCTCCTGCCTCAGCCTCCCAAGTAGCTGGGACTACAGGCACCCGCCACCACGCCTGGCTAATTTTTGTATTTTTAGTAGAGATGGGGTTTCACCATGTTGGCCAGGCTGATTTCAAACTCCTGAGCTCATGATCCGCCTGCCTCGGCCTCCCAAAGTGCTGGGATTACAGGCGTGAGCCACTGCGCCCAGTGAGAAAAAGATATTTAAGTAATTGTAGACTGCACACCCTTAGTGGCCTATATGTAAGCACACAAAAAATTTCCAAATAAATATTAAATCAAACTTAGGTTTGTAGCTGGAAATACTATTGGTATTATAATTTTCATTATGCATATACTGTACAACTGAACAAATGACTGCATTTATTTATGTTGTTACCAGAGTTCTCACTGTAGAAAAAAGGAGATCCAAATACGAACTGAAAGAAGAATGTGGCCGGGCGCAGTGGCTCACACCTGTAATCCCAGCACTTTGGGAGGCTGAGGCGGGTGGATCACAATGTCAGGAGTTCAAGACCAGCCTGGCCAAGATGATGAAAACCTGTCTCTAATAAAAATACAAAAATTAGCCAGGCATGGCGGCGGCAGCCTGTAATCCCAGCTACTCAGGAGGCAGAGGGAGACAGTTGCTTTAACCAAGGAGGTGGAGGCTGCAGTGAGCCGAGATCACACCACTGCACTCCAGCCTGGGGGACAGAGCAAGACTCCGTCTCAAAAATAAAAAAATAAAAATAAAGAAGAATGCTATGGAATTGGACTAGAATTAGGGCTAAAAATATGAAGCACTTTGGGAAGCCAAGGCAGGCAGATCACCATGTTTGCCGGAAGTTTGAGACCAGCCTGCCCGACATGGTGAAATCTCATCTCTACTAAAAATACAAGAATTAGCCAGGTGAGATGGTGCGCACCTGTACTCCCAGTTACTCCAGAGGCTGAGGCACGAGAATCACTGAAACCCGGGAGGTAGAGGTTGCAGTGAGCTGAGGCAGCCTGGGGTCCGGGGCTGTGGAGAGACATGATCACGCCACTGCACTCAAGCCTGGGCAACAGAGGAAGACCCGTCTCAAAAAAAAAAAAAAAAAAAAAAAGGGCCAGGTGCAGTGGCTTACGCCTGTAATCCCAGCAGTTTGGGAGGCTGAGGCGGGTAGATCATGAGGTCAGGAGTCCAAGACCAGCCTGGCCAACATAGTGAAACCCCATCTCTACTAAAAATACAAAAATCAGCTGGGTGTGGTGGCATGTGCCTGTAATCCCAGCTACTCAGGAGGCTGAAGCAGGAGAATTGCTTGAACCTGGGAGGTGGAGGTTGCAGTGAGCCAAGACCACATCATTACACTCCAGCCTGGGCAACAGAGTGAACCTCCATCTCAAAGAAAAAGAAAAAAACATTTTAAAGGGAGTATAGGGCCAGGAATAGTGGCTCATGTCTGTAATCCTGGCACTTTGGGAGGTCAAGGTGGCTGGATCACAGGGTCAAGAGATCGAGACCATCCTGGCCAACATGGTAAAACCTCATCTCTACTAAAAATACAAAAAATTAGCTGGGCGTGGTGGCCCACGCCTGTAGTCCCAGTTACTCTGAAGGCTGAGGCAGGAGGATCGCTTGAACCTGGGAGGCAGAAGTTGCAGTGAGCTGAGGTCACACCACTGCACTCCAGCCTGGTGACAAAGCGAGACTCTGTCTCAAGAAAAAAACAAAAGGAAAAAAAAAAAGGAGTATAAAAAATCTTTACAGAAGAATGACAATATAGAAAAAAATACAGAAAAAATGGAAAAGTGTCCATTTTATAATCACTACAGTAATATTTGATTTGGGCAAGAAATAATCCAGATAAAACCATTAAGTAAAGATTATTATGGGACAGAATATTCACACTGTTTCTATCATTCCATAGATCACTTGTTAATTACAAAAGAAAAAAGAGGCCTGGAACAGAGGCTCACGTCTGTAATCCCAACACTTTGGGAGGCCGAGGAGGGCGGATCACCTGAGGTCAGGAGTTTGAGACCAGCCTGGCCAACATGGCGAAACACCGTCTCTACTACAATTACAAAAATTAGGCAGGCGTGGTAGCAGGCACCTGTAATCCCAGCTACTTGGGGGGGCTGAGGCAGGAGAATCGCTTGAGCCCAGGAGGTGGAGGTTGCAGTGAGCCAAAATTGCGCCACTGCACTCCAGCCTGGGCAACAGAGTGAGTGAGAGTTTCCTTCTCAAAAAAAAAAAAAGCCCTTATTCTTAGGAGATATATAGAAGAAATTAGGGTTGAAGTGCTATGAAATCCGCAGTTAACTCTCAAGTTGTACAGCAAGAAAATTTATTAAAGTTAAAAACGTGAATATTCATAGATATACATATATGTGGGGGCAGGTAGAAAGGGAGGGACACACAGACAAAGAAAATATGGCAAAATGGTAACAAATGCTGATCACTGAACTATTCTTGCAACTCTGAAAAGCTTAAAAAATTTCAAAGGTGTATTATTTTGAACTGCTCAGGAGGTTTAAATTTTGAATTTTAAAATAAGCAATCCATTGTGAGGAAGTCTGAGAAGCCACAGACTAAGAGAGAAGATGAAAAATAAGTAACGTAGAATCACAGTAATCAAAGTAACAGAGTTTCAAAATGCTGTGGTCAGTAGCTTCAATGCGAAAGAAAGTTAAATTAAGGACGAACTCAGTAAAGACAACTGGATTCAACAACTGGGACATCAGTGATGACCTAGGGTACGGGAGCTTCGCTCAAACAGCAGAGTTGGGCCACGTGCCTTGGCCCACACCTATAATCCAGCACTTCGGGAGGCCGAGGTAAGTGGATCTCTTGAGGCCAGCAGGAATTCAAGACAAGCCTGGCCAATATGGTGAAACCCCATCTCTACTAAAGATACAAAAATTAACCAGATACAGTGGCACGCCCCTGTAATCCCAGCTACTCAGGAGGCTGAAGCACGAGAATTGCTTGAACCTGGAAGGCAGAGGCTGCAGTGAGCCAAGATAGGGCCACTGCACTCCAGCCTGGGTAAGAGGGCAAGGCTTTGTCTAAAAAACAAAAAAATAAAATAAAATAGAATCAGGCATGGTGACATGTGCCTGTGGTCCCAGCTACTTGGGAGGCTGAGGTTGCAGGGTTGCTTGAACACAGGAGTTGGAGGCTGTAGTGTACTATGATCGTATCTGAGAACAGCCACTGCACTCCAACCTGGTCAAATAATGAGACTGTCTCTTAAAAAAAAAAAAAGGTAGAATCATAAATCAAAATACAGTAGTGAAAAAAGAATAATGCCTATAATCCCAGCACTTTGGGAGGCTAAGGCGGGTGGACTGCTTGAGCTCAGGAGTTCGAGACCAGCCTGGCCAACATGGTAAAACCCCGTCTCTACAAAAACAAAAATTAGTTGGGCATGGTGACACGCACCTGTGATTCCAGCCAGTTGGGAGGCTAAGGCTGGAGAACTGCTTGAACCCAGGAGGCAGTGAGCCGAGATCACGCCACTGCACTCCAGCCTGGGTGACAGATTTTTACTCAAAAATTAAAATTAAATTAAAAAAAAAAAAACTGGAAGTCAAAGGAAATCACATCGGACATCCTTAAGTAGGAAGAGAGGCAGTTGGCTAAAAAGAGTAGAGGGGCTGATAGGAAAGGCTCCAAACAGTTGTAGAGAATGGAAGGATTTATCTAAGGATATGCAGAAAAATTGCTGGGAAGTGCTTGGGGTCGAGGTGAGTTGGGGTCATAGAGTTTTCCCAACAGCAATCTATAGGTTTGTGTGATTTCTGCTAGTAATGCTCAGTAGCTGAGATATAGCAATAAAGGCACACTGACAAGTGAGCTGATGCAGATTAGGGTTTTCCTGAGCAGGTCAGTGGAGCTACCAACTGATAAAGTGGCCGATTATGCCCATAAGGCTGGATTCAGAATAAAGTGAAATAAGAAGGGGTCTAAAAAGTTGAGGGCAAAAACAGAAAAGTCAAAGAACTAAAGGGCTTAGGGCCAAAAAACAGGCAATGTAGGAATCAAGTAAGTGAAAAGTGAGAAAGTTATTGTTCTATGAAACCACAATATTTCAGAGGTGGAGAGTATCTTTGGCCAAAGGTTCTAAAATGTACAGTGGGAGGTGAACTAATGCCGTAGGCAATAGTATTTTGCTTCCATGGTATATTTTTGTTGCAACTGGTAGGGTCAGGTGATGACTGCTGATAGTCTTTTCCTCACTATTCCACTCTAAGCAAATACCTGAATGGTACCATTCCTATAAGAAGTAAACAGTCCCAGGAGGACTAATAAATCCAGAATGTCCAGATTGAAACAACTCACTTAAGGGGACACGTGGTTCTACTCTGATTTCATCTTAAAGGCTGGGGGAAGAGGTATACTCTTACCACACAGTCAGGTCAGAGGGGTTAGTACTCTGCCTCCAGGATAATTAAAATCAGAAGGAAGGAACTCAAAGGGAGCCTACAGTCATCTTACTTGAGGATTCAGGAAGGAAAGTCCTGAACTTAACCCTAATGACATCTTTATTTTCATTATTTTTGCTATAAGCTTGCTTTCAAGGACAAGGAAGGAGACAGTATCAGATCCTCTAGCCAGGATTAAGAAAAGAACCCCAAGAATGGGAAACAATGGCAACCAAGCAAAACCAGAGGCAAACAGCTTAGGTCCTAGATCCCTGGGCCCCAAAATGAGGCCTGATACTTAGCAGTAATTAAATCTATGGATTTCCCAATATACCACCCCCACTTACCATGGGTGGGGAAAAAAAACCCAACACTCTTTTTTCACTAGATGTGCCAAAAACATACTTCACCCAAGATCTAATTATGCCTAATATGGTCAGGCCTGATTATCCGATATAAATAACACACACAAGGAATGAATCACTTAAGAATCTTGACCAGGCCGGGTGCGGTGGCTCAAGCCTGTAATCCCAGCACTTTGGGAGGCCGAGACGGGCGGATCACGAGGTCAGGAGATCGAGACCATCCTGGCTAACACGGTGAAACCCCGTCTCTACTAAAAAATACAAAAAACTAGCCGGGCGAGGTGGTGGGCGCCTGTAGTCCCAGCTACTCGGGAGGCTGAGGCAGGAGAATGGCGTAAACCCAGGAGGCAGAGCTTGCAGTGAGCTGAGATCTGGCCACTGCACTCCAGCCCGGGCGACAGAGGGAGACTCTGTCTCAAAAAAAAAAAAAAAAAAAGAATCTTGACCAGAGGCTGGGCACAGTGGCTCACACCCGTAATCCCAGGACTTTAGGAGGCTGAGGCAGGCAGATCACTTAAGGTCAGGAGTTTGAGACCAGCCTGGCCAACATGGTGAAACCCCGTCTCTACCAAAAATACAAAAAGTAGCCAGGTGTGGTGGTACACACCTGTAGTCCCAGCTATTTGGGAGGCTGAGGCACGAGAATCACTGGAACCCAAGAGGCAAAGGTTGCAGTGAGCTGAGATTGCTCCACTGCACTCCAGCCTGGGTGATGGAGTGAGACTCTGTTTCAAATAAAAAAAGAAATCTTGACCAGTACTTCTTTCAATATTTCTGGAACAAGCACTATTATGCTGCCTTCAATTCTATACCTAACATGTTTTACAGATTAAAAAATCATTAATGTAAAACAATTCCAACAGGAAAGTCAGATAGCAGATATCAATGCCAACCCACTGAAGCAGAAACTGATGTTAAGAATAGCTAGATGGCTTTTTAAAGACAATTACCAATAAAATTGTGGTAACAATATTTGTTCCTCAGCTTTCAAACTGAGGAGTCATTTATACTGCCTAAATAAAAATCAGCAAGAAGGACCAAAGTTTTACAAGTCTTATAATTTTTTTAAAAAGTCATTTTGATTGTCTTTGAAAGTAGTTCTCCACTGGAAGTTTTAAGTCAGTGGAGGCCGGGCGCAGTGATTCATGCCTGTAATCCCAGCAAAAGGAGAGTGGATCACCTGAGGTCAGGAGTTCGAGACTAGCCTGGCCAACATGGCAAAGCCCTGCCTCTACTAAAAATACAAAAATTAGCTGGGTGTAGTGGGTGCCTGTAATCCCAGCTACTCAAGAGGTTGAGGCAGAAGAATCACTTGAACCCGGGAAAAAAAAAAGGACAGTAGAATCTTTTCAGGAATCAATCCCAAACAAGAATAAGAAAACAAACACACACATAATCCATCAGTAATACTAGAAGACATGTGGAATCTCACACCTGAAAAGATAGAGTGGGGATAAAGTAATGGTCCATGATGTAGCAGAGTGGGGTAAGATCAAACCTAAGTGCCTGCAAAGGGGAATACACAAAAGAAGTTGAATCTATCTACAGAACCCCAGTAAAGCAAGGTTCAAACATTAGAGGTAAAACTAGAAGAAAGGGAAAAAATTAGAGGAATTGGAGACTGTAGAAGGCAGAAGGTGGAGGGCTAAAAACAGGGAGATCATCTGCAACTCTGTAAAAGGAACAGACAGACCAAAAAGACTCCCACCTCCACACTAAGTCGAAGAACTAACCCTAGGAGAGGTAAATTCTCCGAGACAAAAAAGAGTGAAAGATTAGATCCACAGAGTAAAGTGCTAATGTAAAAACTCGAGTTTGGTGAAAGCCCGCGTGTTGAGAGGTAAGAGCTCCATCTTCTCTCACTCAGCTCCAGAATGCTTTTTCCAGGCAAAAGAATGGTGGGTCTTTCTTAGCACCAACTGATCCTCCCCAGAAAAAAGATCTACAGACAGTATTTATTTATTTATTTGAAATTGAGTTTCGCTCTTGTTGTCCACACTGGAGTGCAACGGTGCGATCTCCGCTCACTGCAACCTCTGCCTCCCAGGCTCAAGCGATTCTCCTGCCTCAGCATCCCTAAACCAGCTGGCCAGGCTGGTTTTGAAGTCCTGACCTCAGGTGATCAACCTGCCTCAGCCTCCCAAAGTGCTGGGATTACAGGCGTGAGCCATGGCACCCAGCCCTACAGACGCTATTATTTGAAGTTCTTGATCAAGTGCCAGCTAACCACTTGACTACCCTGCAGAGAAGCTTACACACACAGAACTTCTGATCAGCTTTTCAGAGTTCTACTCTGAAACATGAATAATTGGGCCAGGCACAGTGGATGGATTATTGAGGCCTAGGCGGACAGATCACTTGAGGTCAGGAGTTCGAGATCAGGCCGACAACATGGTGAAACCCTGTCACTACTAAAAATGCAAAAATTAGCCAGGCATGGTGGCGCATGCCTGTAATCCCAGCTACTTGGGTGGCTGAGGCACAAGAATCACTTGAACCCAGGAGGTGGAGATTGTAGTGAGCCAAGACTGTGCCACCACTGCACTCCAGCCTAGACGACAGAGCAAGACTCCATCTCAAAAAAAGAAGAAAGAATAATCAATGAATGACACCAGACATCTAAAGAAGGCCTCTAACATGGAACAAAGTGACTAAAACTGACTAAATCAAAGTCAAAGAAAACAGAACTCAAAAAAGAACATGCATAAAACAAAAGAATATTTCAAAAAATTGTAATTAAAACTGAGGCAGGCTAGGTGTGGTGGCTCACACCTGCAATCTCAGCACTTTGGGAGGCCGAGGCAGATGGATTGCCTGAGGTCAGGAGTTCAAGACCAGTCTGGCCAACATGGTGAAACCCCATATCTGCTAAAAAATACAAAAATTAGCTGGGTGTGGTAGAAGGCGCCTGTAATCCCAGCTACTCAGGAGGCTGAGGCAGGAGAATCGCTTGAACCCAGGAGGCAGGGATTGCAATGAGCCAAGATTGCGCCACTGCACTCAAAATTGTGCAACAGAGTGAGACTCTGTCTCCAAAAAAAAAAATTAAAATTAAAATTAAAAAAATAATAAAACTCTCAGAGGGATAAAAGAAGATACTATACTCATAAAACAGGTTGCTATAAAACAAAAACAATAGAAAGAATTCTGGAGAATCACAAATACAACAGCTTTAAAAAAAAATTTAGTAGAATGGCTGGGCATGGTGGCTCACTCCTATAATCCCAGCACTTTGGGAGGCCAAGGCAGGCGGATCACCTAAGTCGGGAGTTTGTGACCAGCCTGACCAACATGGAGGAACCCTGTCTCTACTAAAAATACAAAATTAGCCGGGTGTGGTGGTGCACGCCTGTAATCCCAGCTATTGAGGAGGCTGAGGCAGGAGAATTGCTTGAACCCGGGAGGCGGAGGTTGCGATGAGCCAAGATAGCGCCATTGCACTCCAGCCTGGGCAACAAGAGCAAAACTTCGTCTCAAAAAAAAAATTCAGTAGAAGAAAGTAAACAACAAGACAAAGAAATGGAAATGTGGAAAAGATAAGAAAAATTAGATGATCAGTTAAGGAGATCGAACATCCAACTAATTGCAATTTCAAGAAGAGAAAACAGTGGGAAGGAAATTGTCAAATAAATCACCTAAGAAAATTTCCTAGAACTGAAAGACTAAAGCTTTAAGATTAAAAGAATAAAAATAGGCTGGGCACAGTGGCACACGCCTGTAATCCCAACACTTTGGGAGCCAAAACAGAACAACTACTTGAGGCCAGGAGTTCCAGGCCAGCCTGGGAAACAAAGGAAGACCTTGTCTCTATGAAACATTTTAAAGATGAACTGGGCATGGTGGCATGCGTCTGTAGTCCTGGCTACTCAGAAGTTGTGGCAGAAGGATTGCCTGAGCCCAGGAGTTACAGGTTACAGTGAGGTATGATTACACCACCTCTCTCCAGCCTGGGAAACAGAGTGAGACTCTGTCTCTTAAAAATAAAAAAATTAATTAATTTAATTAAATAGGCCACGCACAGTGGGTCACACCTGTAATTCAATCCCAGCACTTTGGGTGGCCGAGGCAGGTAGATCACTTGAGCCCAGGAGTTCAACACCAGCCTGGGCAACATGGTGAGTGCCCATCTCTACATTTTTTTATTAGCCAGGCCTGGTGGTGCGTGCCTGTGGTCCCAGCTACTCAGGAGACTGAGGTGGGAGGATAGCTTGAGCCCAGGAGTTTGAGGTTGCACTTAGCTATGATTGTGTCACTGCACTCCTGACTAGGTGACAGGGCGAGACCCTATCAAAAACTAAATAAAAATAATAAAGTCAAAGCAAGACACATCACTATAAAAACTTAGATCAGAAATAGGCCGGGCGCGGTGGCTCAAGCCTGTAATCCCAGCACTTTGGGAGGCCGAGACAGGCGGATCACGAGGTCAGGAGATCGAGACCATCCTGGCTAACACGGTGAAACCCCGTCTCTACTAAAATACAAAAAACTAGCCGGGCGAGGTGGCAGGCGCCTGTAGTCCCAGCTACTCCGAAGGCTGAGGCAGGAGAATGGCGTAAACCCGGGAGGCGGAGCTTGCAGTGAGCTAAGATCTGGCCACTGCACTCCAGCCTGGGAGACAGAGCCAGACTCCGTCTCAAAAAAAAAAAAAAACTTAGATCAGAAATAAAGAGAAAATCTTAAATATTTCCACAAAAAAATAGGCCATGCGTAAAGGACTGGGAATCAGAATGCCAAAGCACTTCAACAGAAACTCTCGAGTATAGAAGAAAATGAGCAAAATTCTAAGTGAAAATAATTCTCAACTCTAATAACATAATCAAGTAAATATAAACATAAAGAAATCTCAAATATGCAATATGGATATATTTTTATTATAAATGTATCTTTATGTATCTTTATGTACCTTTTCTGAGGGAGCCACTAGTAGAGTGTTACCAAAACAAGGGCATAAACTAAGAAAAAGGAAAAGCTATGGGATCCAGGAAACAAAAGATTCAACACTGAAGGAGCCAAGAGGATTCCAGGGATTGTGGTGAAGAAAGAGTCCAGTCATAACAGTTGTGACTAAAGAGCTACTACTCCAGATGGGAACAGGTGGATAGAAAGTTCCTAAGATATGCCTCTGGGAAATAAATGGAACCGATAGATTTTCTTATAAGTCTGATCAAAGAACACTAGACTGAAAGGCGTTTTACAAAATTGTTGTAAGGTATCAGAGGACAATAGTAGATTCAAAGAAAGCAAAACAAAATGAGAGGATGAGATAAAGGAGGGTGAAGTAAACAAGATTAATATCCTTAACTCTCATAAAAGAAAGTTAATACAGCCAGGAGCGGTGGCTCACGCCTGTAATCCCAACACTTTGGAAGGCCGAGGCAGGCCAATCCCCTGAGGTCAGGAGTTTGACACCAGCATGGCCAACATGGTGAAACCGCATTTCTACTAAAAATACAAAAATTAGCCAGGTGTGGTGGTGGGTGCCTGTAATCCCAGCCACTCAAGAAGCTGAAGCAGGAGAATCGCTTTAACCCGGGAGGTGGAGGTTGCAGTGAGTTGAGATCACGCCACTGCACTCCAGCCTGGGCAACAGTGAGGCTCTGTCTCTAAAAAAACAAAAAATTTGAAAACTGCTGAATTAAAAAGATAGCAGTTGGCCGGACGTGGTGGCTCATGCCTGTAATCCCAGCACTTTGGGAGGCGGAGGCAGGCGGATCACCTTAGGTCGGGAGTTCGAAACCAGCCTGACCAACATGGAGAAACCCCATGGAGAAATCGCATCTCTACTGAAAATGCAAAATTAGCTGGGCATGGTGGCATGCGCCTGTAATCCCATCTCCTAGGGAGGCTGAGGCAGGAGAATTGCTTGAACCTGGGAGGCAGAGGTTGCGGTGAGCCGAGATCACGCCATTGCACTCCAGCCTGAGCAACAAGAGCGAAACTCCGTTTCAAAAAA
>NW_016806691.1:183564-236173 GCF_001698545.2 Rhinopithecus bieti
AAAAAAAAAAAAAAAAAAAAAAAAAAAAAAAAAAAAAAAAAAAGAAAATATTTGGGGGGAAAAACAATAAACAATACAAATAATAAAAAAATTATATAAATATGGCCAGGTGCGGCAGCTCACACCTGTAATCCCAGCACTCTGGGAGGCCAACTCAGGCAGATCACCTGAGGTCAGGAGTTCAAGACCAGCCTGGCCAACATGGTGAAACCTCGTCTCTACCAAAAATACAAAAATTAGCTGGATGTGGTGGCGCACGCCTGTAATCCCAGCTACTCAGGAGACTGAGGCAGGAGAATCACTTGAATCTGGAAGGCAGAGGTTGCAGTGAGCTGAGATTGCGCCACTGCACTCTAGCCTGTGGGAAAGAGTGAGACTCCGTCTCAAAAATCATAAAAAATAAAATAAAAAACCAAGTATATGGGAGGATGCGTGTAACTTATATGAAAATACTATGCCATTTTACATAAGGCACTTGAGCATTGGCAGATTTCATTATCTGCAAAGGTCTTGGAATCAGTCCCCCCTTATCCCTCCCCCATACTGAAAGACAACTATAAACATTTTCATGCAACACCTAAAATATGTGAGATTCAAAGTGCATGTGTTGCACATTCAGGATGATTAGAAATTAGAATGTGTTCTTAAGCATAAGAATAGACTACAAATGTCTGCTTTGCAAAATTAACACTACACAATAGCAAAATAGTTCTTAAAACTTAATCCTAACCAAGTTGTTATCTAAATTATTTTGATAAGAGAATAGTTTGGTAAAAATTTTCATGGGCAGAACTCATAAAAGTGATGTCTTAAGTTATAAAGCCTTGGGCAAAACTGTGAGACTAAATAGTTTTCTTCAGTTTTCTTCCCCCTTTTTATATTCCTTCAGCTTTCTCAATTCTACTGCTCCAGATAACCAGCTGAGATTAAGGTCTCAGTAACAGATAACAACTTAAGAGTGCCATGTCTCTTGTAAGCAAGGAGGAGTTTACTTTTAAAGAGGATACCATTTAACCAAAGTAAAGATTAAACCCTCTAAAAATAGACTTTGCCTGGTATAGCTGCCTACTTATTTATTCTACAAATACTGACTGAGTACCTATTATATGTCAGGCTTTTACATGTGTGGTGGTATGAAGGGAAGGGAAAACTGAACTTCTGTACATCCCTCAAACATACCAGCTAAGTGGTCATGATCATATCCTTTGCTGACAGCTGACAAAGACTGAAGATGACTGCTGGAACCAGGGCATGAAAATCAATCTATTCAAGACAGACAACAGCTCTTATTTCAAAAATATTGCCTACCTTTCCATAGCCCCCTTTACCAAGTACCCGAAGTAGCTCAAAACATTCTGGTCTGATTTTTTCTGGCCCTCTGTTCACACTAGTTTCTGAGATTTCAAATTTCTCACAATGTTCCATGCCACTGGGAAGAAAAGCAAAACCAAAAATAAATTTGCAAAAAGTTAAATTACTTTCAGCATATAGTCAAGAAAAGGAGAAAAGAAATGTAATATAATTAAGTAAAAGGAAAAAAGGACATGACAGCAAATTATCTGTGCTCTAAACAGAACAGCAGGTCAAGATGAGGGTGGCCCGATAATTGTTTACCTCCTTGTTCACAGAATGTGCAATCGATTATTTACTTATTTTATAAATGTTTATTTTATGTACAAAGAAGTATTGTACAAAGAGGTATGTACAAAGAGGTTTTTCATTGGGTAGGTGCCTTGGATAATCCATTCAAGGAAGATCGCTTAGTCCAACTTAATGAAACCTATGTCCTTCGTGTACTGATGGAAACACTGGCGGCACATATTGTGGCCGTATTTCTGGATCAGATCTTGCTGGTTTGAGCAGATGCAATATGAGCAAGAACCCTGACTCAGTTTTCACGGGTGACTCCAATACAGCTGCTGGTGACCCATCTTGGTCTTAGGAGTGCAACAATGTAAAAGAAGATAATTATTTATTTTCATAAGCATCAAGCACCCCAAAACTAAGGTAAATTAGAACAAGTTTATTAAGTTGACAAAGAAAAAAAGTCTTCTACTTATTCAAATTTACTTCATTCAAAATATCTATGAAATTAGGTATTATCCAACCTCATTTGGCAATGTCAGCAGAAAATCTGGGATCTTTCCAAAACTACCCAATTAGTTCACATCATGGTACAAAACTTCTTCTCTATATCTTTTTTTTAAAGTTATTAGCTTAATTTCAAGAATCCAACAGGCATGGTGGCTTAATCCCAGCACTTTGGGAGGCTGAGGTGGGTGGACCACTTGAGGTCGGGAGTTCAAGACCAGCCTGGCCAACATGGTAAAACCCTGTCTTCACTAAAAATACAAAAATTCCAGCTTGGCCAACATGGGGAAATCCCGTCTCTATTAAAAATACAAAAATTAGCTGGGCATGGTGGCAGGAACCTATAATCCCAGCTACTCGGGAGGCCGGGGGACAAGAGCGAGACTTTGTCTCAAAATTAAAAAAAAAAATTAGCCAGGTGTGGTGGTGCACGCCTGTAGTCCCAGCTACTTGGCAGGCTGAGGCAGGACAATCGCTTGAACCCAGGAGGTGGAGGTTGCGGTGAGCCAAGATCATGCCACTGTGCTCCAGCCTGGGTGACAGAGGGAGACTCCCTCTCCAAAAAAATAAAAATAAAGAATCCAAAAGGGGTAGCAATTGTCTCTGTCATTTAAATGCACATGAGTGATCTATCTTCTCACTCTCCTCCTACACCAAGGCTTTTTACTTGAGTGTACGATACAGAGCAGATTAATCACCATACTCACCTAATGGAGCTTGTCTAAAATGACTTAAGATTACATGAATTTCATTTTTGTTGTTGTTGAGACAGTCTCGCTCTGTCGCCCAGATAATTTTTGAATTTTAAGAAGAGACAGGGTTTCGCCGTGTTGGCCAGACTGGTCTCGAACTCCTGACCTCAAATGACCCACCCACCTCGGTCTCCCAAAGTGCTGGGATTACAGGTGTGAGTCACTGTGCCCAGCTGGATTGCATGAATTTCTGTTTGAATGACTGTATGAATTTCTGTTTGTATATTAAAGCAAAACAGAAAGCATTTGACTTTTGAGGCATTTCTACAAATTTTCTGTAAGAAAAGATTAAAACTGTGGCTCTCTATATTAAACTAACAACTTAGATTCATATTCAGTACTCTGAATCTGAATTAATATCTTTTCCTCAAAATCCATATATAATCTCAAAACTATGATAGGTTACAATATTGATCAGAGTTTGGTGCCAAATTCAATACATCAAGCTGATAAATATGACTACATATTTAAGAACAGGTTACTGGAATCACTTGATTGCTATGAAATAGAACTGATAAAACCTACTTGTAAGAAAGACAACACAATGAACATCTCTTCATATAAACTTACAGTTCGTATGGTCCAACTCCCCCATGGTCCATGCTTTCATTTAACTGACCCTGAAAATATGTTAAATTTCAGAAATAATCTCAAAACATAAAATTTAAAGGTTTAATTCTTTGTTTCATAACTGAAAGAGAATGAATGAAATAAACCAGTATAAAAATTCTCTTATACTTCAACAACAGGCAAATATGGTAATGAATAAATATAGTACACAAACAACACTGTGTGAATTTCACTCTCAATTATTTTACAAATAGAGATGAGGTCTTTCTAAGTTGCCCAGACTGAAATGCAGTCAGTAGCTATTAAGGGGTATGATCATAGCATACCAGAGCCTTAAACTCCTCAAGTGATTCTTCTGCCTCGGTGTTCCAAGTAGCTGGGACTACAGGCACCCATCTTTTTCTTTTTTTCTTTCCTTTTTTGAGATGGAGTCTCACTCTCTCACCCAGACTGGAGTGCAACAGTGCCATCTCGGCTCACTGCAACCTCCGCCTCCCAGGTTCCAGTGTTTCTCGTACCTTGGCCTCCCGAGTAGCTGGGAGTACAGGCATGTACCACCACGCCTGGCTAATTTTTTTTTTTTTTTTTTTTGAGATGGAGTCTTGCTCTGTCGCGCAGGCTGGAGTACAGTGGCATAATCTTGACTCACTGCAACCTCTGCCTCCCAGGTTCAAGAGATTCCCCTGTCTCAGCCTCCCAAGTAGCTGGGATTACAGGGTCCTGCCACCACACCCGCAATTTTTTGTATTTTTAGTAGAGACTGGTTTCACCATGTTGCCAGGGCTGGTCTCGTACTCCTGACCTCAGGTGATCCGCCCTCCTCGCCCTACCAAAAGTGCTGGGATAACAGGCGACCACCACACCCCCGGTCCCCAGCTTTTGCTTTTTAATTTTATATGACAGTCCAGGCGTGGTGGCTCACGCCTGTAATCCCAGCACTTTGGGAGGCCGACGGTGGCAGATCACGAGGTCAGGAGTTCAAGACCAGCCTGGCCAACATGGTGAAATCCCGTCTCTACTAAAAATACAAAAAGTAGCCAGGTGGGGTGGCACGTGCCTGTAGTTCCAGCTACTTGGGAGGCTGAGGCAGGAGAATTGCTTGAACCCAGAAGGCAGAGGTTGCAGTGAGCCACGATTACACCACTGCATTCCAGCCTGGGCGACAGAGCAAGACTCCATCTCAAAAAAACAAAAAACAAACAACCAAAAAGAAAACAAAAGCTGAGTGCGGTGGCTCATGCCTGTCACCCCAGCACCTTGGGAGGCCAAGGCGGGCAGATCACCTGAGGTTGAGGGTTCGAGACCAGCCTGACCAACATGAAGAACTCCCATCTCTACTAAAAAAATACAAAATTAGTTGGGCGTGGTGGCCCATGCTTGCAATGCCAGCTACTCGGGAGGGTGAGGCGGGAGACTCGCTTTAACCCAGAAGGCAGAGATGGCAGTGAGCCGAGATCGCGCCATTGCACTCCAGTCTGGGTAACAAGAGCGAAACTGTCTCAAAAAAAAAAAAAAAAAAAAAAATCTTTTACATGACAACTAAACTATAGAGGCTACTCATCACTAATCAAAAAATAAAACCAAGTGGATTATCCTTCAAAATGTACATTTTATCTATTTGATTTATCTATTTGAAAATGTGTATTTTCAGCCGGGTGCAATGGCTCACGCCTGTAATCCCAGCACTTTGGGAGGCCGAGGAAGGTGGTTCACCTGAGGTCAGAAGTTTGAGACCACCCTGGCCAACACGGTGAAAACCCATCTCTACCAAAAATACAAAAATTAGCCGGGCGTGGTGGTGGGTGCCTGTAGTCCCAGCAACTCGGGAGGCTGAGGCAGGAGAATCGCTTGAATACGGGAGGCAAAGGTTGCAGTGAGCAGAGATTGCGCCACTGCACTCCAGCCTGAGTGACAGAGTGAGACTCTGCACCCCCCCAATAAAGGAAAAAATATATATATTTTGTGTATTAAGAAATTAAAGGCACTACATTCTGAGTATGACTTAACAAATCAAATGATTTACACACAGCGCTATTTTGATGTGCTTTTAACACACAGAGTAACATAATGCTATAAACTAAGCCTACGGTACCTACAACTAGTCCAGGGTATCTAGTGTAAAATGCGGCCGATCAAGACAAAATAATTAAGCAATACTGTCAAACAGTTGGAAGTCATGCTGGCCACACATTTAATCTGACCATAGAATAAACGGGTGCAAAATTTAAATAACCTTCTATATACTAGCAATGAACAACCCCAAAATGAAATGAAGATAACAATTCCATTCATAATACCATCACTAAGAAGTAGCTTAGAAAAAAATTTATGGCAGGTACAGTGGCATAAATACGTCCGGAGGCCAAGGCAGGAGGATTACTTGGAGTTCAAGACCAGCCTGGCCAACCTAGTAAGATCTTGCCTCCACAAAAAATTTTTTAAAAAATAGCTGAATGTGGTGGCACACGCCTGTAGTCCCAGCTACTTAGAAGACTGAGGTGGCGGGATTACTTGAGTCCAGGAGGTCATGGTTACAATGTGTCATGATTGTGCCACTGTATTCCAGCCTGGGCAACAGAGTGAGAATGTCTCCAAAAAAAAAAAAAAAAAAAAAAAAAAAAAAAGAATCAACCAAAGTGTAAGACTTATACACTGAAAACAATGAAAACATAAAACATTGCTGAATAAAATTAAAGACAACCTAAATAAATAGAAAGGCATTCCATGTTTATGGATCAGAAGATTTAACATTGTTAAGATGGCAATACTAACCAAATTGGTCACAGATTCAACTGAATCCTATCAAAACCCCAGGTTCCTTTCTTGCAGAAATTGAAAAGCTGATCCCAAAATTCATATAGAAATGCAAGGGACGGCTGGGCATAGTGGCTCACACCTATAATCCCAGCACTTTGGGAGGCTGAGGTGGGCGGATCACGAGGTCAGGAGATCGAGACCATCCTGGCTAACATGTGAAACCCCATCTCTACTAAAAATACAAAAAAGTAGACAGGAGTGGTGGCAGGCGCCTGTGGTCCCTGCTACTCGGGAGGCTGAGACAGGAGAATGGTGTGAGCCCAGGAGGCGGAGCTTACAGTGAGCCGAGATCACGCCACTGCACTTTGGCCTGGGCGACAGAGCGAGACTCCGTCTCAAAAAAAAAAAGAAAGAAAAAGAAAGAAATTTAAGCGACCAGATGGGAAAGGTGGCTCACGTCTGTAATCCCAACACTTTGGGGGGGGGGGGCCAAAGAAGGTGGATCACCTGAGGTCAGGCGTTTGAAACCAGCTTGGCCATCACAGCGAAACCCTGTCTCTACTAAAAATACAAAAATTAGCCAGGTGCGGTGGAGGGCGCCTGTAATCTCAGCTACTCAGGAGGTTGAGGCAGGAGAATTGCTTGAACCCGTGAGGCAGAGGTTGCAGTGAGCGAGATAATTCCATTGCACTCCAGCCCAGGTGACAGAGCGAGACTCCATCTCAAAAAAAAAAAAAGAAAGAAAGGAAGGAAGAAATGCAAGGGACCCAGGCCAGGTGTGGTGGCTCACACCTGTAATCCTAGCACTTTAGGAGGCTGAGATAGGTGGATCACTCAAGGTCAGGAGTTCAAGACCAGTCTGGCCAATATGGTGAAACCCCATGTCTACTAAAAATATAAAAATTAGCCAAAGTGGTGATCCATGCTTGTAATCCCAGCTAATCAGGAATGAGGAGAAGAATGGTTTGAACCCAGGAGATGGAGGTTGCAGTGAGCTGAGATCGTGCCACTGAACACTCCAGCCTGGGCAACAAAGCTAGACTTTGTCTCAAAAAAAAAAAAAGAAAGAAAGAAATGCAAGGGACTCAAAATAACTGATACAATCTTGAAAAAACAAAGTTGGAGAACTGAAACTTCCCAATTTCAAAACATGTTACAAAGCTATAGCCATCAAGACAGTGTGGTAGTGGCATAAAGAAAGACATATAGATCAAGAGAACAGAACTGAGAGCCCAGAAATAAACTCTTATATTTATATTGTCAACTAATTTTTGATAAAACTGCCAAAAATATTCATTAGGCAAGAGATAATCTTTCAATAAATGTGTTGGAACAACTGGATATCACATACAATTCAAATAATGAGGACAACTGGGTATCTATATGCTACTTCATACTATACACAAAAATTAACTCAAAATGGAGCAAAGACCTAAATACAGGAGCTAAGACTATAAAACTCGAGCTGAGTGTGGTGTTGCGTGCCTGTAGTCCCGGCTATCAAGGAGGCTGAGGCAGAATGAACACCTGAGCCTGGGAGTTCCACTCCAGCCTGGGCAACATAGCGAGACCCCCGTCTCCAAAAAAAAATCCTCCCAAGGGCTGGGCGCAGTGGCTTACACCTGTAATCCCAACACTTGGGGAAGCTGAGGCGGGTGGATCACCTGAGGTCAGGAGTTCAAGACCAGTCAGACCAATGTGGTGAGACCCCGTCTCTACTAAAAATGCAAAAACTTAGCTGGGCATTGTGGCCGGAGCCTGTAATCCCAGCTACTCAGGAAGCTGAGGCAAGAGAATTGCTTGAACCCAGGAGGCGAAGGTTGCAGTGAGCTGAGATTGAGCCATCACACTCCAGCCTGGGCAACAAGAACAAAACTCCATTTCAAAAAAAAAAAAAAAAAAATCCTCCCAAAACTTAACAAGAAAATAAAATTATTAGAAGCATAGGAGGGGCCGGGCGCGGTGGCTCACACCTGTAATACTAGCACTTTGGGAGGCTGAGGTGGGCGGATCACGAGGTCAGGAGATCGAGACCATCCTGGCTAACATGGTGAAACCCTGTCTCTACCAAAAATACAAAAAATTAGCTGGGAGTGGTGGCAGGCGCCTGTAGTCCCAGCTACTTGGGAGGCTGAGGCAGGAGAATGGCGTGAACCTGGGAGGCAGAGCTTGCAGTGAATCGAGATTGTGCCACTGTGCTCCAGCCTGGATGACAGAGCGAGACTCTGTCTCAAATAAAAAAAAAGAAGAAGAAGAAGAAGAAGAAGCATAGGAGGGAGTAAATCTTCATGATCCTGGGGAAAGCAATAATGTATGAAAGTTTCTTATATACATTACCCAAAGCACAAACAATTTAAAAAATCAATAAACTGATTTACTGAAAATGTAAAACCTTTGCATGTCAAAAGACACCAACACTGTCAAGAAAGCTAAAAGAGACTGAGCACAGCGGCTCACGCTTGTAATCCCAACACTTTGGGAGGCTGAGGTGGGTATATCACTTGAGCTCAGGAGTTTGAGACCAGCCTGGCGAACATGGTGAAACCTGGTCTCTACAAAATTAGCCAGGCATAGTGGTGCACATCTGTAGTCCCAGCTACTCAGGAGGATGAGGTGGGAGGACTGCTTGAGTCCAAGAGGTCAAGGCTGCAGTGAGCCAAAATTGCGTCACTCCTGCCTGGGTGACAGACTGAGACCCTGTCTCAAAAAAGAAAATAAAAACCACAGAATAAGAGTATGTAAAGAATGTGGCCAGGCGCAGTGGCTCACGCCTGTAATCCCAGCACTTTGGGAGGCCGAGACGGACAGATCACAAGGTCAGGGGTTCGAGATCAGCCTGGCCAACATAGTGAAACCCCATCACTACTAAAAATACAAAAATGAGCCCGACATGGTGGTGAGCGTGTGTAGTCCCAGCTACTCAGGAGGCTGAGGCAGGAGAATTGCTTGAAACTGGGAGGTGGAGGTTGCAGTGAGCTGAGATCGCAACACTGCACTCTAGCCTGGGCAACAGAGTGAGACTCCATCTCAAAAACAAACAAAAAAAAAAGAATGCCAGGTGCAGTGGCTCACACCTGTAATCCCAGCATTTTGGGAGGCCAAGGCAGGCAGATAATTTTAGGTCAGGAATTTGACACCAGCCTGGCCAAAATGGCAAAACCCAATCTCTACTAAAACTACAAAAATTAGCTGGGCGTAGTGGTGGGCACCTGTAATCCCAGCTACTAGGGAGGCTGAGGCAGGAGAATTGCTTGAACCCAGGAGGCAGAGGTTGCAGTGAGCAGAGATGGCACCACAGCACTCCGGCCTGGGCAATAGAGCGGATGGACTCCGTCTCAAAAAACAAAAATGATATATAAAGAATTACTCCAGGCTGGGCACAGTGACTCACGCCTGTAATCCCAACACTTTAGGAGGCCGAGGAGGGCGGATCATGAGGTCAGGAGTTTGAGACCAGCCTGGCTAACAGGGAAATCCCGTCTCTACTAAAAATACAAAAAATTAGCCAGGCGTGGTGGCGGGTGCCTATAGTCCCAGCTACTCAGGAGGCTGAAGCGGGAGAATCACTTGAACCTGGGAGGTGGAGGTTGCAGTGAGCTGAGATCATGCCACTGCACTCCAGCCTGGGCAGCAGAATGAGACTCCATCTCAAAAAAAAAAAAAAAAAGCGATTAATCAACTCAATAATAAAAAGATAATAGGCAGGCGCAGTGGGTCACACCTGTAATCCCAAGCACTTTGGGGAGGCCCCCTAGCTGGAAGAATGCCTTGGAGGCCCCAGGAGCTTCGGAGACCAGAACTCCAAAGTGAGAGTCTCATCTTCTAAATAAATTAAATATACATATAAAAAAATATAAAAGAAAAAGCGGGGTTTTGACACACCAATTTTTGAAAAATGAGGCCTAGGCATCTGAATAGGTATTTTCGTCCAAAAGAAAATATACAAGATGAACATAAGCCAAATGAAAGATGTTCAACATCATTAGTTGTTTAGGGGAAATGCAAATCAAAACCACACTTAAAGAAACTACTTCATACCCACGTAGGATAACAATTAGCATAATAAAGAAGACAAGTTAAGTTGGCGGGGAATGATGGTAGGAGAAACTGGAACTCGCATACAGTGCTAGGTGAGAATGTCTAAAATGGTGCGCAAACCATGTCGGGAAAAGTTAGTCTCTTAAAAAATTAAACATAGACTTCACTACTAATGTTCATGACGCGCGGCCTAACAGAATCATACTCCACACATTATCTACTCAAAAGAAATGAAACAGTATATGGGCCCACAAAGATCTGGGCGACAAATGCTTCATAAAAAATTTTTTTTTTTTTTTTTTTTTTTTTTGAGGCGGAGTCTCGCTCTGGTCGCCCCAGGCTGGGGAGTGCAGTGGCACCGGATCTCAGGCTCACTGCAAGGCTCCGGGCCCTCCCGGGTTTCACGCCATTCTCCTGGCCCTCAAGCCTCCTCAAGTAGCTGGGACTACAGGCGGCCCCGCACCTCACCGGCGCTAGTTTTTCGTATTTTTAGTAGGAGACGGGGTGCTCACCGTGCTTAGGGCCAGGGTGTTCTCTCGACTCTCCTGACCTCGTTGATACGCTCATCTCGGGGGCCTCCCAAAGCTGCTGGGGATTACAGGCTTGAGCCACCGGCGCCCTGGCCTTTTTTTTTTTTGAAACAGGGCTGCCCACTGTATCACCCAGGCTGGAGTGCAGTGGTGCGATCATGGCTCATTGCAGCCTCAACCTCCTGGGCTCAGGTGATCCTCCCACTTCAGCCTCCCAAACAGCTGGGACTACAAGTGCATACCATCATGCTCAGCTCATTTTTTTTTTTGTTTGAGACAGAGTCTCGTTCTGTCACCCAGGCTGGAGTGCAGTGATGCTATCTCAGGTCACTGCAACCTCCGCCTCCTGGGTTCAAGCAATTCTCTGCCTCAGCCTCCTGAGTAGCTGGGATTACAGGGACCCACCACCATGCCCGGCTAAGTTTTGTATTTTTAGTAGAGACGGGGTTTCAGCATCTTGGCCAGGCTGGTCTTAAATTCCTGACTTCATGATCCACCCAGCTCGGCTTCCCAAAGTGCTGGGATTACAGGCCACCGTGCCTAGCCTCGGCTCATTTTTTGTAGAGAATAGGTTTCGTCATGTTACCAGGCTGGTCAGGAACTCCTGGACTCCAGAGATCCGCCGGCCTCAGCCTCCCAAAGTGCTGGGATTATAGGCACCAGCCCCACACCCAGCCTTCTAAAAGCTTTTTTCAGGCCAGGCGAGGTGGCTCATGCCTATAATCCCAACACTTTGGGAGGCAGAGGCAGAAGAACTGCTTGAGGCCAGGAGTTTAAAACCAACCTGGGGCCGGGCGTGGTGGCTCACGCCTGTAATCCCAGCACTTTGGGAGTCCAAGGCGGGCAGATCACGAGGTCAGGAGTTCGAGACCAGCCTGGCCAATGCGGTGAAACTCCGTCTCTACTAAAAATCCAAAAAATAGTTGGGCATAGTGGTACGCGCCTATAGTCCCAGCTCGGGAGGCTGAGGCAGAAGAATCGCTTTGACCCAGGAGGTGGAGGTTGCATTGAGCCAAGATCATGCCACTGCACTCCAATCTGGGCAACAGAGCAAGACTCCGTCTCCCAAAAAACAAAAAAACAAAAAAAAAAACCAACCTGGACAAAATCACGAGGCCCCCAACTCTGCAACAAATCAAAAAATTAGCCGGGAATGGTAGCACATGCCTGTGGTCCCAGCTACATGAGAGACTGAGGCAGGAGAATTACTTCAGCCCAGGAGGGCAAAGCTGCAGCGAGCTGTTTCACGCCACTGCACTACAGTACGGGCAACGGAGCGAGACCCTATCTCCAAAAAAAAAAAAAAAAAAAAAAAGAAAAGGAAAAAAAAGTGCTTAATTCACAATTCAAGTGAACATCTGAATAACTCAAATGAACATCAACTGGTGAATGGATAAACAAAATGCATTGTAGCCATACAATGGAATAACTATTTGGCCCTAAAAAGAAATGAAGTACTGATACATGTTACAACATAGATGATCTTCAAAAACATTATGTTAAGTGAAAGAAGCATCTAGGTGCTGTGGCTCATGCCTGTAATCCCAGCACTTTGGGAGGCCGAGGCAGGTAGATCACTTGAGGTCAGGAGTTTCAAACCAGCCTGGCTAACACGGCAAAACCCCATCTCTACTAAAAATACAAAAATTAGCCAGGTGTGGTGGCGCACGCCTGTAGTTCCAGCTACTCAGGAGGGTGAGGCAGGAGAATTACTTGAACCCAGGAGGCAGAGGTGGCAGTGAGTAGACATCACACTACTGCACTCCAGCGTAGGTGAAGAGTGAGACTCTGTCTCAAAAAAAAAAAAAGAAGAACACCAAATATAAAAGGTCATACACTATGTGATTCCATTTTTCCATCTGTATGGAATGTCCAGAAAAAGCTTTTTTTGTGTGTGTTTTAGAGACAGGGTCTCATTCTGTTCCCCAGGTTGAAGTGCAGTGGCAGGATCACCACAAACTCAACCTTGGAGACTCAAGCGATCATCCAACCTCAGCCTTCCAAGTAGCTGAGGCTACAAGCATGCACCATCAAGTCGGATAATTTTTTTCTATTTTTCATAGAGACGGGGTCTCACTATGTTGCCCAGGCTGGTCTCAAGTGATCCTCCTGCCACGGCCTCCCAAAGTGTTGGGATCACAGGTATGAGCCACCATACTGGGCCTGGAAAAGCCAAATCTATAGAGATGAGAAATAGATTAGTTAGTTGGCTGGGGCTGAGGGTGAGAATCAGAAGTAAGAAAATTGGCCAAAAGTTTCTTTCTTTTCTTTTTTTTTTTTTTCCCAGAGAAAGGGTCTTGTTATGCTGCCCAGGCTGATTTCAAATTCCTAGGTTCATGGGATCCATCCACCACACCCGGCCCCAAAATTTCTTCAGAGGGTGGTAAAATTTTTTTTTTTTAAAGATGGGGTCTCAGCCGGGCGCGGTGGCTCACGCCTGTAATCTCAGCACTTTGGGAGGCCGAGGTGGGCGGATCACAAGGTCAGAATATTGAGACCATCCTGGCTAACACGGTGAAACCTCGTCTCTACTAAAAATAGAAAAAAATTAGTCAGGCGTGGTAGCAGGCGTCTGTAGTCCCAGCTATGAGGCAGGAGAATGCGTGAACCCGGGAGGCGGAGCTTGCAATGAGCTGAGATCGTGCCACTGCACTCCAGCCTGGGTGACAGAGTGAGACTCTGTCTCACAAAAATAAAAAAAAAAAGACAGGGTCTGACTCTGTCACCCAGGCTGGAGTGCAGTGGTGCAATCTCGGCTCACGGGAACCTCCGCCTCCCGGGTTCAAACGATTCTTCTGCCTCAGTCTCCCAAGTAGCTAGGATTACAGGCACACACCACCACGTATGGGTATTTTTGTATTATTAGTAGAGACGGGATTTCACCCTGTTGGCCAGGCTCAGGTGATCCATCTGCCTTGGCCTCCCAAAGTGCTGGGATTACAGGCCTGAGCCACTGCACCCAGCCGAGTGGTAAAAATGTCTACAACCTTATTGTGGTGAGGGTTGCAAAACTCTGTAAATATACTCAAAGTCACTGAATTGTAGAAACAAACAACAAAAAACTTGGCAGCAGAATTTCAGTTATTGACATTACAATATATAGCTTTAAAATGAATCTAACCTGATTATGAACTCTCAGTTTACACGAAAGGATACCAACTAATTGAAAACAGAATCTAGGCCAGGCACATGGCTCACCCCTGTAATCCCAACACTTTGGGGCTGAGGCGGGCGGATCACCTGAGGTCGGGAGTTCGAGACCAGCCTGGCCAACATGGAGAAACCCCGTCTCTACTAAAAATACAAAAATTAGCTGGGCCTAGTGGTGGGCACCCGTAATCCCAGCTACTCGGGAAGCTGAGGCAGGAGAATCACTTGAACCCAGGAGGCGGAGGCTGCAGTGAGCCGAGATCGCGCCACTGCACTCCAGACTGGGTGACAAAAGTGAGACTCCATCTCAAAAAAAGAAAATAGACTCTAAAAAATTACAAGTCTTTAAGCAACCGTGTCCAAATTTTAGAGTAATTAAGATATTAAAGTGAATAATCTTTCTTCAAAACTACCAGTACACAGCCAACATACACAACAAAAACAGATAGTTGTGTGTGTGTGTGTGTGTGTGTGTGTGTGTGTGTGTGTGTGTAGCAACTAGATTTCTGTCACCCAGGCTGGAGTGCTGTGGTAGGGTCACAGCTCATTGCATCCTCAAACTCCTGGGCTCAAGTGATCATCTCTTCTCAGCCTCTGGAGTCACTAGGGCCAGGTGTGTGCTACTATGCCCACTATTTATTTTTTTAATTTTTTGTACAGATGGGGTCTTGTTTTGTTGGCCAGCTTGGTCTCAAACTCTTGGCCTCAAATTATCCTTCCACCTTAGCTTCCCAAAGTTCTGGGACTACAGGCATGAGCCATCATACCCAGCCAAAAATTGATAGTATTCTTATAGAATAAATGTTCAAATGCCCCCAAAACACAAAATTTTAGTCATAACTCACTCATGGTGTGAGCAAATCACAATAACATGTAATACCAGGAATGTACATTTCATGATTATACACAGGCAAAGAGATGGGGCAGTATCAAGAGGAATAAAACCAATTCTCACCATTTTAACCGGATACAGTTTCTTTTGTGTGTGGGATATGGGGGTGGTCATGGTTAACGGTTTTTTTGTCTTTGTTGCCTTATATAATCACCTAGGATGGCTTCACTTTTATGACAAAAGACTAACTTCTTTCAGATGTGATAAAACTGGTATGACATAATTGTTTTTTCTTTAATGTTAGTTTTATTTAATTCTAAATTAAAGACTACAGAGTAGTTAAGACTGAACCATGGTTTTGAAGCCACCTCACAAGACATGCCCTGTAGCTATGTTTCATTTCCTGAGCTGGCCAGACCTGTAATGCTGGCACCTGCATATTGTGCTAGTAACTTTTACCATTACCGTCTAGGACAGAAGGATTTGAGGCACAAATCTTTTCTGCTACTCAGTATTACCTTTAGAAATCTCACACAAGAAGTGTCAGCTAACATTACGTAATACATACTGACAACTCTCTTTCACAGGAAACTCTTTACTCCTTTTTTTTTGCTTGAGATGAAGTCTCGCTCTTGTCCCCCAGGCTGGAGTGCAGTGGCATGATCTTGGCTCACTGCAACCTCCGCCTCTTGGGTTCAAGCGATTCTCCTGCCTCAGCCTCCCGAGTAGCTGGGATTACAGGAGCCTGACACCAGGCCTGGCTGATTTTTTTTATTTTTAATAGAGACGGGGTTTTCATCTTGTTGGCCAGGCTGGTCTCAAACTCCTGACCTCAGGTGATCTGCCCGCCTCGGCCTCCCAAAGTGCTCCCAGGGTGGCATGAGCCACCCTGCCTGGCCAGGAAACTCTTTACTCCTAATTTTTTTCTGCTATCTTAAGCTTTATGGGCCTATCCAATGTCTTTACTCTGTTCATTAGGATTGACAAGATTCAGTAACTTAGAGGAAATGGAAGAAAGGGTAGAACTTTGCCTAAACTCTTGGGTTATTTAAAAAATAGTTGCTGTGGCCAGGCACGGTGGCTCACACCTACAATCCCAGCACTTTGGGAGGCCGAGGTGGGTGTATCACCTGAGGCCAGGAGTTCGAGACCAGCCTGGCCAACATGGTGAAACCCCGTCTCTACCAAAAAAATACAAAAAATTAGCTGGGTGTCATGGCGGGCACCTGTAATCCCAGCTACTTGGGAGGCTGAGGCAGGAGAATTGCTTGAATCTGGGAAGTGGAGGCTGCAGTGAGCTGAGATTGCGCCATTGCACTCCAGCCTGGGCGAATAGAACAAGAAGACTCCGTCTCAAAAAAAAAAAAAAGAGAGAGAATAAACCCACTCTGGAAATTCTATCAGTTCAACTAATGAAGATATAAAGCACCTTCCTATCCAGTTTTTTCCCGTGCCCTGCTCCAAAGCCACTGTCATAGAGAACCAACATAACTGATAAGAGTATGGTATATGGTATACATAATGAAAGTAATCTCATATTTGATTACTTCAAATATGAGATTATTTCAAATTCTGAATTAGAGTACAAAGTGAGAATTTTTAAAATTGCATTACAGTTTTCTACTACTCTTAATGCTATAGAGAGCAGAGAAGATTCCAATATTTTTGCAATCTAATTAAATTCTCTGAAGGAAAACTTCTCCTTAGTTTCAATTCACTGCCCCAAATGATATCATCAACAGTGAAACAAAAAAACAAACAAAAAAGACACCTTCCCCCCAAAACTCCCCTTTTACCAATAGGCTTTGATTATATTCCTCTGAGATATTTAAACAGAATCTTTTTTTTTTGTTTTTCTGAGATGGAGTCTCACTCTGTCGCCCAGGCTGGAGTGCAGTGATGTGATCTCGGCTCACTGCAACCTCCACCTCCCGGGTTCAAGAGATTCTCCTGTCTCAGCCTCCTGAGTAGCTGGGACTAGAGGTGTGCACCACCATGACCGGCTAATTTTTGTATTTTTAGTAGAGACTGGGTTTCACCATATTGGCGAGGCTGGTCTCCAGCCCCTGACCNGCTATAGAGAGCAGAGAAGATTCCAATATTTTTGCAATCTAATTAAATTCTCTGAAGGAAAACTTCTCCTTAGTTTCAATTCACTGCCCCAAATGATATCATCAACAGTGAAACAAAAAAACAAACAAAAAAGACACCTTCCCCCCAAAACTCCCCTTTTACCAATAGGCTTTGATTATATTCCTCTGAGATATTTAAACAGAATCTTTTTTTTTTGTTTTCTGAGATGGAGTCTCACTCTGTCGCCCAGGCTGGAGTGCAGTGATGTGATCTCGGCTCACTGCAACCTCCACCTCCCGGGTTCAAGAGATTCTCCTGTCTCAGCCTCCTGAGTAGCTGGGACTAGAGGTGTGCACCACCATGACCGGCTAATTTTTGTATTTTTAGTAGAGACTGGGTTTCACCATATTGGCGAGGCTGGTCTCCAGCCCCTGACCTTGTAATCCACCTGCCTCGGCCTCCCAAAGTGCTGGGATTACAGGCGTGAGCCACAGAGCCCAGCCTTAAACAGGATCTTTTTTAAGTTAGATAGCAGATATTCAACTTTGTCCATAAATGTATCAGTTTAGTCTCCTCATCTTTTAATCTCTGACAAATTAAACTATGTAAATACCTATATTTACTAATGCATAGTCACTCTGTAATGCACCTTGAAAGGCACATCTCTCTAAATGGGATCAATCATTTAAAAAAAAATACACACTATGATACTACAGTTGTAAAACTACAGCACCTCTAGTTTAACTGCAATTATTAAGTCTCTAGGCATATGAGGGTAAATCTGAATGATTGGTTCCTTAGCAATGACAAGACAAGCTGTATTTCTGTGAACTAGCTAATTGCTTAATACACCAGGATATTTTGAGAGTACTGTACTTTATGTACTTATTTCATGTAACCCTCATGTTTTCTAGAAAACGTCTGAGATTAAGGAATTTACTCCAGATCACAGAGTGAGTATGGCCAAAGGAATATGAATTCACTTTTGACATACCACAAAGAGGAACTTTATAAACATGACTAGTAAATGCAGTGAAGAACCCGTGCAATGAAGCTTGCTGAATTGAGTCAGAAGACACTACCACTATGCGATCTTTGGCTATCATCTGGCCCATGCCTCAGCTTCCTTACTATAAAATGAGGAAGACTACTCTGATATGCACCAATGGTTAAAAACTTTGTGTAATAAATAAAGGCTATAAATTCACAAATAGAACTATTAGAAGATTTTCTAAGAATCTAAACTTCTCTCATTTTCCGGAATTCTTTTTATTTTTAATTTCAGGGTAATCTGGATGTCACTGAATCTCCTTGGATTGCCAACCCAATTCTACTCCAAATCTTCCATTATCCATCTTGAGGCACCTCTTAGAATAACACACTAAAAAGAAACATTTTCAACTCCAAAAAGTGTTGCTAAGATGTATTTTACAGAAGTCTCTTCCTCAAAATCCTCTTTAATTGCCTTTGCTCTTTCCCCAGACTTTCTCTCCCCAAGGTCGGGGCTATATTTCTTTCTCTTTCCTATTTCCACCAATTTTTCTGACCTCCTCCTCATACCCTCTCAAAATCCTACTTGCTTATACCCAGCAGGACAAAAGCCCTGGAACACCTACTGCTCTTGAAACACAACAAGAAAGTGAAAAGAAAAAGTCCCAGTTCATACAGGAATTTTAATGCAGTACTGTACTTTCAAAAAAGAATAAACCTGGCCGGGCGCGGTGGCTCACACCTGTAATCCCAGCATTTTTGGAGGCCGAGGCAGGCAGATCACCTGAGGTTGGAAGTTCTGGACCAGCCTGACCAACATGGAGAAACTCCGTCTCTAGTAAAAATACAAAAATTAGACGGGCCTGGTGACAGGCACCTGTAATCCCAGCTACTCGGGAGGCTGAGGCAGGAGAATTGCTTGAATCTGGGAAGTGGAGGCTGCAGTGAGCCGAGATTGCACCATTGCACTCCAGCCTGGGCGAACAGAACAAGAAGACTCCGTCTCAAAAAAAAAGAGAATAAACCCATTCTGGAAATTCTATCAGTTCAACTAATGAAGATATAAAGCACCTTCCTATCCAGTTTTCTCCCGTGCCCTGTCCCAAAGCCACTGTCATAGAGAACCAACGTAACTGATAAGAGTATGGTATATGGTATACATAATGAAAGTAATCTCATATTTGTTTCCAATTGTATTTAGTGTACCATTATGTTCGATTAAGAGGCTAACTGGAATTCCGTATGAAAACATCATTAAAAAAGCACACACCGGCCGGGCACAGTGGCTCACGCCTGTAATCTCAGCACTTTGGGAGTCCAAGACGGGTGGATCATTGGAGCTCAGGAGTTTGGGACCACCCTGAGCAACATGGTGAAACCCCATCTCCACTAAAATACAAACAGCCAGGCATGGTGGTGTGCGCCTGTAGTCCCAGCTACTCAGAAGGCTGAGGCATGAGAATCGCTTGAGCCCGGGAGGTTGAGGCTGCAGTGAGCGGAGATTGGGCCACTGCACTCCAGCTTGGGCTACACAGTGAGACTGTGTCTCAGAAAAAATTAAAATAAAATAAAATAAAATAAAAAGCCTGGTTAGGTGGCTCACACCTATAATCCCAGCACTTTGGGAGACCGAGGCAGGTGATCACCTGAGGTCAGAAGTTCAAGACCAGCCTGGGCCACATGGTGAAATCCTGTCTCTATTAAAATACCAAAAATTAGCCGGGTGATGTGGCGCGCCCCTGTAATCCCAGCTGCTCAGGAGGCTGAGACAGGAGAATCGCTTGAACCCGGGAGGCAGAGGCTGCAGTGAGCCAAGATTGCGGCACTGCACTCTAGCCTGGGAGACAGAGGGAGACCCTGTCTCAAAAAAAAGCCAGGCTCGGTGGCTCACGCCTATAATCCCAGGACTTTGGGAGGCCAAGGTGGGCGGATCACAAGGTCAAGAGATCGAGACCATCCTGGCTAACACAGTGAAACCCCATCTCTACTAAAAATACAAAAAATCAGCCAGGTGTGGTGGCATGCACCTGTAGTCCCAGCTACTCAGGAGGCTGAGGCAAGAGAATTGCTTGAACCCGGGAGGCAGAGGTTGCAGTGAGCCGAGATCACGCCACTGCACTCCAGCCTGGGTGACAGAGCAAGACTGTCTCAAAAAAAAAAAGAAAGAAAGAAAAGAAAAAGCACACATCTCAATATCCACTTTCTAAACCATGTGATTTTGATTTAGTCTCATTTGATTATGAAAAGAACAGTATTGGCCAGGTACGGTGATTTACACCTATAATCCCAGCATTTTGGGAGGTCAAGGCTGGTGGATCATTTGAGGTCAGGAGTTCAAGATCAGCCTGACCAATACAGTGAAACCCCATCTCTACTAAAAATACAAAAATTAGCCAGGCGTGGTGGCGCATGCCTGTAATCCCAGCTACTCGGGAGGCTGAGGCATGACAATCGCTTGAACCCGGGAGGCTGGGATTGCAGTGAGCTGAGATCGCACCATTGCATTCCAGCCTGGGCAATAGAGTGAGACCCAGTCTCAAAACAAAACAAAACAAAACAAAATAAACAAACATAAAGAACAGTATTATTTTAGGCCACTTAGTTCCTTAAAGTGTTCAAAGTTCTTTATATATACCATCTCAATCTTTTGTCAACAGTAGGGCAGGTGTCAGAGGAAAAAACCGAGGGTGAGGTAAGGGAAAGGAAGCCCCTATGTAATTAGAGCAAACATCTGACAGCAGTCATTAACCCATGTATTCAACTAGACATTGGAATTTAGATGCTAAACTACCAAGAGGTTATCAACTGATGATCAGTTGGTCCAGGATTAGTGGTTTAGTATGACAACATTTTTGAACTTCAAGTGCAATTTGTCATTTTTTGATAAATGTATCTAGGGGAAAAAAAGATATTCCATAAAGATTAACAAACCACTAAGCCAGCCAAGGTAAAAGCAAGCTATGCATTAGGAAATACAATTCTAAATTTAGTACCCTAAATTACAGCAAGGAAAGCCCTCATACCACCATTCACAAGTCTCTGTTCAGGCAACTTATTTCTGGCAAGCTAAATCAAGGCTGTCAACACTGTTTTTTTTTTTCACCCCAAAATTACATTAATTATTCTGAAAAAAATACTCAACTTGGGGAAAGGTTTACAAGTGCCGTGTGTCCTCATAAATGCTTATTTTAAAAGTCACACGGAAGGGGGTTTTAAAAAAAAAAGCAAACAAACAAACCCTGGAAGATTGGAAGATGCAGCAGAGCCCCCTTGCTCCCGAAATAAAACTCCTGGTGGCTGTAACAGCAGCGGCAGTGCTACTCCCGACAGAAGTTTTCAGCTGTCACTTCTAACAGCTGAGCGCTTCCTAGGAGAGAAGCGACAGGCCGAGAAGAGAGGTGGTTGTGGGAGGTCTGAAGATTTAATACTTGAAATTCTAGACTCGAAGGGAAACCCTCCACACTTCACCTGCACTTACGGGACACCCAGCAAGCGCAGCCCCCGTCTCCCCAACACACGCTCACGCCACGCGCGCCCCGCCACACTCAAGTCCAGCAGCTCGAGGAATCGACCACGCGTCCGTTCTTTCCCCCTTCAGACTGTTCGGGGCTGCGCTGACCTGGGGCTAAGGGTGCGACCTGCACCTGCGAGCCCCGCAGAGGCCTCACACCTAGGGCCATGTCCGCCCCGCCCGCTCCCCTGTCTCGGGCCGCGCGACCCTCAGCTCCTCAGGAGCCCCCGAGTCTCCACGCTCTAGGACACACCGCGCTTCCTGCGCCCGCGCCGCCACCCCGGCCCTGTCACCTCGGGCCCCCGGGGACCCGGGCCTCACCCCCTCCTCCAGCTCATCCTCTGAGCCCGCGTCCTCTGGCTGGTCCAGGTCTATGTCAAACACTCCTGCCATGTCCTCAGCTTCCCTGTCTCGGAAGTCCGGCGCTGGGTAAAAGCCGTCCCGCCTCCTTCGTCGCCTCATGGGCCCGGACCCGCCGCAGCCACCACCGCCGCTGCCGCCATCACCGGCTGCTTAGGCTCAGTGCGTCTGCGCCTAGGCCCTAGACTGGCTCCTAAAGTTCAGCGCAGGAGCATGCGTACAGGGTTCCGTGAAGCCAAACTGTGGGCAGTGGACATGCGCAGAAATATCGCCAGGGGTCCAGGTGCTGGCAGAAACATGCGCAAAACACCAGCCGAAGCCGCGCTTGGAGACTAGAGCACGCGCATTGTCAGCTAAAGCGTTCGTTAGGCATTGAGCATGCGTACCATATCTGAAGTTCGTAAATTGAAATTGAACATGCGTAATTAATCTTTCTGAATAGGAAAAAATATATACACAACAAAAACTCTCCGTTTATGGAACATGCGCATTCGTTCTCAGGTGTTTCGTGTTGAAAGTGAGCATGCGCATGGTGAGTAGGTTGGTCTGAAGTTTGAACGCGACAGAAGTGCTTGTCCGCGTCTGGCGGTGAGTCGTGTTACGTGTGGGGAACTCCTGGGGCCTGTGGGGAACGGGAAACCTTTTGGCTTTGCTGTTTACTAGTTCTGTGGGGTGGCCTTGGAAAAGTCAGTAACCTTTCAGAGCCTCAGTTTCCTTATCTGTAAAATGAGGATAATAAAATACCTACTTTGCCGTTTGACATTTTAAGCACAGAGTCTGTCTCACAACCCACGGCTCATTTCCAGTGTTGCATAGACCTGATGTGAAGTCTTTATCAAAAATTATCTATTTTCCTAGGTAAAAATAATGAGGACCTGCTCTAATATTTCTTTTGCTTTCTTTCTTTTTTAAAAGGAGACAGGGTCTCGCTATGTTGCCCAGGCTGGTCTGGAATCCCTGGGCTCAAGTGATCCTCCCGCCTCGACCTCCCAAAGTACTGGGATTACGGGCATAAGCCATTGCGCCCGGTTAATATTTCATATGGTTTTCTTTCTCCAAGCTCCATCTTTCTTGCTGTCCTACCTGAGCTAAACACAAAATCTTTCTTACAGGTTTTACTAAAGTTACCAGGCTAGACTATTGGAGAAAGCGTAAGTCATATTTAGAAGAGAGAAAATTAATGTTAATTGAATGTGCAATGTTGAGCTCACTTCTGCATTCTACATGTTCTTGTGGTGTGAAGGGTGGTACTACTAATTTCTTCAATCGGCATTTGTTTTGTCTTGTTTTTATTTTTATTTTTTAATTTTAATTTTTTTTTTTTTTTTTTGAGACAGGAAGATGTCACTCTGTCACCCAGGCTGGAGTGCAGTGGCAACATCGTGGCTCACTGCAGCCTTGACCTCCCAGGCTCAGGTGATCCTCCCACCTCAGCCTCCTGAGTAGCTTGGACTGCAGCCGCACACCACCGCGCCCAGCTAATGTTTGTATTTTTTGTACAAACAGGGTTTTGCCATGTTGACCAGGTCTAGAACAGCCAGGCTAACGTGATCCTCCCAACTCAGCCTCCCAAAATGCTAGCATTACAGGTGTGAGCCACGGCACCCAGCCTCTTTTTTTCTTTTATCACACCTCAACTGAGGAGAATGTTTTGTTTTAAATGTATGTTTAGGAAAAAATTGAGTATAAATCAGATTTTGGAAACTATTGAGCTGTGTATGAATGGATTCATGTACAGTAAATCACAAATTCCAAAACCATATAGAGAGTAAGATAACTTCCTTGAATGACTGGCTCCTTAGACAATGCAGCTGTTCTATCTCCAACATTGTATATGTGTGTGGCATCTTAAAATGACTTTTTGGGCCGGGTGCGGTGGCTCACGCCTGTAATCCCAGCACTTTGGGAGGCCGAGGTGGGCAGATCACGAGGTCAAGAGTTCAAGACCAACCTGGCCAACATGGTGAAACCCCGTCTCTACTAAGAATACAAAAATTAGCCAGGCATGGGGGCATGTGCCTGTAATCCCAGCTACTCAGGAGGCTGAGGCAGGAGAATCGCTTGAACCTGGGAGGCGGAGGCTGCAGTGAACCGAGAGTGTGCCACTGCACTCTAGCCTGGGCGACAAAGCAAGACTCCATCTCACGGGAAAAAAAAAAAAAAAAAGACTTTTTATTGATATATAATTAACACATATGGCATTTTATTTGTTCTTATTAGTAATGTAGTAGTTCTCAAAGCCTATTTTTTTTCGATTACAGGTTGTTTTTAGAGGTAATACACCTAGTTTGTGGCTCAGCATGTCAATTGTAACAGTGCAACTTGGTCAGTGTGGCAATCAGATTGGTTTTGAAGTTTTTGATGCTTTGCTTAGAGACTCACAGAGTTCTCATGGACTCTGCTGTAAGAGAGAGAATGAGGCATATCAAGCATCTTGCAAAGAGAGATTCTTCAGTGAGGAGGAGAATGGAGGTAGGTGTGGCCCACAGTCCTCTCCTTTACTCTGATAGAACCAACCCCTTCAAAGCCAGGCCTTCCACATGGTTTTCAAACCCCATTCCTTCCCATCTCACTAGGGAATGACTTTGTTTTTGTTTTTCATTTCTATGTTAATAATCTTTGCTTTTCCAGTGGCATTTTCCCTTCCACATGCTCAGATCTCACCAATTTAAAACCAATGAAACAAAACTCATCTCTTGACTATAACTTTCGTCTCCCTTGTTATCTCTTTGCCTTTCATCTAAGATTCTCAAAAGAGGACCCTGCTTAATCACCTATGATCCTGCTTCTGCCTCATAGCACCATTGAAGCTGCTCTAAAAAAGGTTTCCAGTGACCTCCGAATCACCAGATTCAACTACTGTTTTTCTTTTCTTTTTTTCTTTTTCTTGTAGAGACAGGTTCTTGCTACACTATGTTACCCAGGTTGGAGTACAGGTGCATGCTACCATGCCTGGCTCTTTCTTTTCTCTCTCTCTCTTTTTTTTTTTTTTTTTTTTTTTGAGAGAGTCTCGCTCTGTCACCCAGGCTGGAGTGCAGTGGCGTGATCTTGGTTCACTGTAACCTCCGTCTCCTGTGTTCAAGCAATTCTCCTGCCACAGCCTCCCAAGTAGCTGGAATTACAGGTGCCTACGACCATGTCTGGCTAATTTTTGTATTTTTAGTAGAGACAGGGTTTTGCCACGTTGGCCAGGCTGGTCTCGAACGCCTGATATCAAGTGATCCGCCTGCCTTGGCCTCCCAAAGTGCTCGGATTACAGGCTCTCTTTCTTTTTTCTTTCTTTCTTTCTTTTTCTTTTTTTTTTTTTTTTTTAAGACAGAGTCTAGCTCTGTCACCCAGACTGGAGTGCAGTGGTATGATCTCGACTCACTGCAACCTCTGACTACCAGGTTGAAGCAATTCTCCTGCCTCAGCCTCCTGAGTAGCTGGGACTACAGGCATGCGCCACCACACCCAACTAATTTTTTTGTATTTTTAGTAGAGACAGTGTTTTATCGTGTTGGTCAGACTGGTCTCAAACTCCTGACCTCAAATGATCTGCCCACCTTGGCCTCCCAAAGTGCTGGGATTACAGGCATGAGCCACCGCGCCCAGCCTCTTTTTGTTTTCTTAATTCACTTTACTTCTCTACTGCGTTTGATAAAAGTAACATATAAAAACTCTTTCCAACCGGGCACAGTGGCTCACACCTATAATCCCAGCACTTTGGGAGGTCGAGGCAGGCAGATCACTTGAGGTCAGGAGTTAGAGACCAGCCTGGCCAACAGGGTAAAATCCTATTTCAACGAAAAATACAAAAATTAGCCAGGTGTGGTGGCGCATGGCTGTAATCCCAGCTATTCGGGAGGCTGAGGCAGGAGAATCACTTGAACCCGGGAGGGGGGTTGCATTGAGCCGAGATCTCACCACTGTACTCCAGCCTGGGAAATAGAGTGAGACACCGTCTCAAAAAAAAAAAAAAAAAAGGCCAGGTGCAGTGGCTCACCCCTGTAATCCCAGCCCTTTGGGAGGCCGAGGCAGGTGAATCACCTGAGGTCAGGAGTTCGAGACCAGCTTGGCCAATATGGTGAAACCCCATCTCTACTAAAAATACAAAAAGTAGCCTAGCATAGTGGTGCGTGCCTGTAATCCCAGCTACTTGGGAGGCTGAAGCAGGAGAATCGCTTGAACCCGGGAGGTGGAGATTGCGCCATTGCACTCCAGCTTAGGCGACGAGTGAAACTCTGTCTCAAAAAAAAAAAACCTCTCTCCTTGAACCTCCTTCTCCTAGTCACCCCACTTTTCTTCTCCAGTTGTTGCATCTCCCCTGTCCTCACTTGCATAGTTCTCTCTGGGCAATTTCAGTCCCTCTCATAGTTTGCTACATTTATTACACCTGTGACTTTCAGCCCTCTAGCCCAGCCTCTCTTACAAGCTCTAGACAGATTAGTGAATATCTCCACCTACATCTCTTGTATGAACCTCAAACTCAACATTTCTATACCCAAGGCATTCATTATCGTTCCTTATGCTCTTGCTGCATACATACCATCAAACAAGATCTACTTATTTGACCTCCTATATACTCCTTGACTGTTCTTCCCTTGCCACCTTCATTGACATTGCTTTAGTCTGGCTTTTGTTCTTTCTTACCTGGACTGTCTCAAGACACTCCTTTTAGGATTCCTTGCCTGGAGTCTACTGTCTATCACATCCATCCTCTATATTGCTGTGTTTAAAAAGACATCTAACAGCTGGGCACAGTGGCTCACTGTAATTCCAGTGTTTTGGGAGGCCAAGGTAGGAGGATCGCTTGAGGCCAGGAATTCAAGACCAGCCTGGGCAATAGAGCAAGATTCTGTCTCTACAAAACAAAATATAAAAATTAGTTAGGTGTAATGGCACACACCTGAAGTCCCAGCTACTTGGAAGGCCAAAGTGGGAGAAGTGCTTGAGCTCAAGAGTTTGAGGCTGCAGTGAATTATGATCAACAGACATCTAACTATTCCTCGCCTGCTTGAAAAATTTTGGTGGTTGGCCGGGTGCAGTGGCTCACGCCTGTAATCCCAGCACTTTGGGAGGCCGAGGCGGGTGGATCACAAGGTCAGGAGATCGAGACCATCCTGGCTAACATGGTGAAACCCCGTCTCTACTAAAAAAGACAAAAAAAGACATGGTAGCTGTGGGTCGTGGTGGCGGTGCTGTAAGTCCCAGCTACTCAGGAAGGCGGGGCAGGGAGAATGGCGGTGACCCAGGAGGCGGAGCGCTTGGCAGTGAGCGAGGTGTCGACGCCAGCTGTCACTCCGAGTCCTGGGCAACACGCTGAAGAGCAAGACTCTGCTCAAAAAAAAAACGTTGCGGTGGTTTATCGTGGCCTAAAAGATAAAGTTCAAGCTTTTCTAGCATTGCCTATAAAGATTTCCAAGATTGAGCCCTACCTGCTTTTCATCCGCATCTATCACTTCTACCCTATCCTTCTCCATCCTCTGCTCCAACGGTTCTGAGCTGGATGTTGTACCCATGGAATTTTGTACCTCCAAATATGATGCTCCTTTGGTGTGGATTTGTTTGGTCATATCATGTTGCAGTGTGATTAAGTGTTGATGTATTTATCTTTCCCACAAGTCTTTTTTTTTTTTTTTGAGACGGAGTCTCACTCTTGCCCAAGCTCGAGTACAGAGGCATGATCTCAGCTCACTACAACCTCTGTCTCCTAGATTCAAGCAATTCTCATGCCTCAGCCTCCTGAGTAGCTGGGATTAGAGGCACATGCCACCAAGTCTGGCTAATTTTGTTTTTTGTTTGTTTGTTTGTTTTGAGATGGTGTTTTGCTTTTATTGCTCAGGCTGGAGTGCAGTGGCACAATCTTGGCTCACTGCAACCTCCACCTCCCAGGATCAAGCAATTCTCCTGCCTCAGCCTCCCAAGTAGCTGGGATTACAGGAGCCTGCCACCACGTCCAGCTAATTTTTTGTATTTTTAGTAGAGACAGGGTTTCACCTTGTTGGCCAATCTGGTCTTGAACTCCTAACCTCAGGTGATCCACCCGCGTCAGCCTCCCAAAGTGCTGGGATTACAGGCATGTGCTACCGCACCCGGACAATTTTGTATTTTTAGTAGAGTCAGGTTTTCACTGTGATGGCCAGACTGGTCTCTAATTCCTGGCCTCAAATGATCCACCTGCCTCAGCCTCCCAAAGTGCTGGGATTACAGGCATGAGGCACCACGCCCAGCCTCCCACCTGCCCTTTCTAAGGCTAGTTTGATGTCTTCATCTCTGTATTCCCAGCACAGCCCGTGGCACATCATAAGCATTCAGCGTATGTTTGTAGTCTTGACCCAGGTACTCTTATTTTTTTCTTTTTTTTTTTTTTTTTTGAGACAGAGTCTCACTCTTTTGCCCATGCTGGAGTTCAGTGGTGCAACCTTGGCTCAGTGCAACCTCCACCTCCCAGTTTCAAGCTATTCTCCTGCCTCAGCCTCCCAAGTAGCTGGGATTTACAGTTACGTGCCACCACGTCCGGCTAATCTGATCCAGGTATTCTTTTAGGCCCGCACTGATTCAGCCTGCTTAGCAAATGCTGGGCTTGGTGAACATCTACATATGCCTGCTGCTGCCCACTGGGATTTCTAAGCAGTATGGCAGATCTTTCTATCTCCAACCCCTGGAATTTTTTTTTTTTTTTTTTGTATTTGGACACTTATGCTCTGAATTACCTAAATAAGATGTAAGAAATATTTTTTCTTTTGATGTTTTGTTTTGTTTTCCCCTCTAGTTCCAATTGCCCGGGCTGTTCTTGTTGATATGGAACCCAAAGTTATCAATCAAACACTGTCAAAGGCTGCCCAGTCTGGCCGATGGAAATATGGTCAACATGCATGCTTCTGTCAAAAACAAGGTTCTGGAAACAACTGGGCATATGGGTAAGAATAATTCCTTGTGATTTTCAATTTAGTGACAGCTACACAGTCGGTTAATAGATAGCGAAGTTAGAACTGTACAGTTGATATACCAAGCACATAATCTTGAAATTGCTGTTTTAGATTTAGAATTTGATTTTACAGGCCGGGCGCGGTGGCTCAAGCCTGTAATCCCAGCACTTTGGGAGGCCGAGACGGGCGGATCACAAGGTCAGGAGATCGAGACCATCCTGGCTAACATGGTGAAACCCCGTCTCTACTAAAAAATACAAAAAACTAGCCGGGCGAGGTGGCGGGTGCCTGTAGTCCCAGCTACTCGGGAGGCTGAGGCAGGAGAATAGCGGGAACCCGGGAGGCGGAGCTTGCAGTGAGCTGAGATCCGGCCACTGCACTCCAGCCCGGGCGACAGAGCAAGACCCTGTCTCAGAAAAAAAAAGAATTTGATTTTACCCAGAAGAAACTCTCATTCCATGCCTATGTCTGTGCTTAAGGTACAGGTAATGTTGAACTCAAGGATCTCTTTCAGCAGGGTTTTCCATCTTCCTCACTGTCATGCTGCAAACTAACTTACCAAGATATAACAACTTACCAGATATAATATCCATATCTGGCAGATATCTCAATGATAGAATATACTACAAGACAGTAGTTCCCAAACTTTGCTGCATATTAGAATTTCCTGAGGTTCTTTGGAAAAGTCCTGATGCCTACGGCTCACTTCGAGAGATTCTGATTTTTTTTTTTTTTAACCACAGCACTGAGTTTTATTAGGGATTCCATTCAGGTTAAATTTCTAGGAATGAGGGAGTCCTAGTTAGAGGACCAAAAGCCCACAAAGCCTCCTCAGATCTCATAGTGAACCACCGAGTCAGGTTCTTTAGAGGGGTCACTGCCTTGTTCCAGGTACAGATTATTGCAAGGATACTGCTTTGGTCCCACAGGCTGGTAGACAGGGTACATGTCCCCCACCCAGAAGATGAATGTCATGAAAGCCATGAAGCCAAACAGCTGCATACACATGACATTCCAAGAAACAGGTGTGGGGGACGTATCCACACGATTCCTGGTATACGTGTCTAGGTGCCAGTGCGTTGGTTCACCCCAGTTCAACCTCAGGTCCGGCTGGTCCCAGCTATACCATGGATTCCTCTCATGCTGTGAGCGGTCAGGGAGCTTTGGGTAGTCGCCATACTGCATGCCATCATCCGGGTAAGGCTCGTAGTCTCCCACACACATATTATACTTCTTGGGGGCAGCGGCCCGTCCTTCTGGGGTCCTAGGATAGGACGCTGGGAGCATGTCATTGGTCATGCGGGAGGCTGTCCGTGCGCCCAGTGGCACCACGTTCTGGGATGCCCTTTGTGGCCACTGGATTCCCAGGAACCCGGCCCTGGCCACCGCCATCTTCACCTTCACGTTTCCCTTCTGCTGAGATTCTGATTTAACTAGTTTGGGGTAAAGGCCTGATGTTGGATTTTTGGTGGTTTTTTTTTTTTTTTTTGAGACGGAGTCTTGCTCAGTTGCCCAGGCTGAAGTGTGGTGGCGCGATCTTGGCTCACTGCAAGCTCTGCCTCCCGGGTTCACGCCGTTCTCCTGCCTCAGCCTCCCGAGTAGCTGGGACTACAGGCATGCACCACTATGCCCAGCTAATTTTTGTATTTTTTTAGTAGAGGCGAGGATTCACCATGTTACCCAGGCTGGTTTGGAACTCCTGGCCTCCAGTGATCCACCTGCCCCGGCCTCCCAGAGTGCTGAGATGACAGGTGTGCACCACTGGCCCGGCCTGCTATGGGATTTTTTTAAAGGTCCCTAGGTGACTTTAATGTGCAGCAATTTTTTTTTTTTTTTTAAGGCAAGAGTCTCACTCCATCGCCCAGGTTGGAGTGCAGTGGTGCCATCTCAGCTCACTGCAACCTCTGCCTCACGGGTTCAAGTGGTTCTCCTGCCTCAGCCTCCTGAATAGCTGGTACTACAGGCACACGCCACCACGCCCGGCTAATTTTTGTATTTTTAGTAGATACTGTATTTCACTATCTTGGCCAGGCTCCTGTCAAACTCCTAACCTCAAGTGATCCACCCGCTTCCACCTCCCAAAGTGCTAGGATTACAGGCATGAGCCACTGTGCCCAGCCGTGTGCAGCACAATTTGAGAACCACTGCTTCAGGACTGTTGTTAGGAATATTAAATATTATACTGTATCATACACTTGTAGAACTACCTGGTATTATTGAAAGCTCCAGGTAAAGGAATGGCCACTATTTACGCCCGTAATCCCAGCAATTTGGGAGGCCAAGGCAGGAGGATCACTTGAGCCCAGGAGTTCAAGTCTAGCCTAGGCAACAGAGGGAGGCCCTGTCACTACGAAAAAATTTTAAAAAGACATTAGCCAGGTGAGGCTAGGCACGGTGGTGCACGCCTGTAATCCCAACACTTTGGGAGGCCAAGGTGGTGGATCACTTGAGGTCAGGAGTTTGAGACCAGCCTGGCCAACATGATGAAACCCTATCTCTACTAAAGATACAAAAATTAGGCCTGTTGCAATGGCTCACACCTGTCATCCCAGCACTTTGCGAGGCCGAGGTGGGCAGATCATCTGAGGAAAGGAGTTTGAGACCAGCCTGGCAACACGGTAAAACCCTGTCTCTACTGAAAAATAGAAAAAATTAGCTGGGGCTGGGCGCGGTGGCTCACACCTGTAATCCCAGCACTTTGGGAGGCCGAGACGGGCGGATCACGAGGTCAGGAGATGGAGACCATCCTGGCTAACATGGTGAAACCCCGTCTCTACTAAAAAATACAAAAAAAAAAACTAGCCGGGCGAGGTGTCAGGCGCCTGTAGTCCCAGCTACTCCGGAGGCTGAGGCAGGAGAATGGTGTAAAACGTGGGAGGCGGAGCTTGCAGTGTGCTGAGATCCGGCCACTGCACTCCAGCCCGGGCGACAGAGCAAGACTCCATCAAAAAAAAAAAAAAAAGAATTAGCTGGGCGTGGTGGCGGACACCGTCCCATCTACTCAGGAGGCTGAGGCAGGAGAATCGCTTGAACCCAGGAGGCGGAGGTTGTGGTGAGCCCAGGTCATGCCATTGTACTCCAGCCTGGGCAACAAGAACAAAACTCCATCTCAAAAAATAAAAAATAATGTTTTAAATTAAAAAATTAGATGGGTGTGGTGGCCTGCGCCTATGGTCTTAGCTTCTTGGGAGGCTAAGGCAGAAGAATCACTTGAACCCGGGAGGCAGAGGTTGCAGTGAGCCGAGATCACGCCACGGCACTCCAGCTTGGGCAACAGAGTGAGAATCTGCCTCAAAAAAAAAAAAAGAAATTAGCCGGGCGGCTGGGTATGGTGGCTCTTGCCTGTGATCCCAGTAGTTTGGGAGGCCGAGGCGGGCGGATCACTTGAGGTCAGAAGTTTGAGACCAGCCTGCCCAACATGGTGAAACCGTCTCTACTAAAAATATAAAAATTAGCTGGGCGTGCTGGACTGCGTCTGTGGTCCCAACTAATTGGGAAGCTGAGGCAGGAGAATCACTTGAACCCAAGTGGCAGAGGTTTCAGTGAGCAGAGATCATGCCACAGCCCTCCAGCCTGGCCAACAGGGCAAGACTGCATCTCAATAAAAAAAATTAGCCAGGGATGGTTGCATGCGCTTGTAGTTCTAGTTACTTAGGAGGCTGAGATGGGAGAATTTTTTGAGCCTGAGAAGTCAAGGCAAGGCTGTAGTGAGCTGTGATTGTGTCACTGCACTTCACATTTCACTCCAGGCTGGGTGATGGAAAAAGACCCTAACTCAAAAAGGAGAAAAGAGGTGGGGTGAGGGGTGCCAGGCGCCATGGCTGATACCTGTAATCCCAACATTTTGGGAGGCTGAGGCAGGCAGATCACTTCAGGTCAGGAGTTTGAAACCAGCCTGGCCAACATGGTGAAATCCTGTCTGTACTAAAAATACAAAAATTAGCCGGGTGTGGTGGCGCTCGCCTGTAATCCCAGCTACTCAGGAGACTGAGGTGGGAGAATCACTTGAACCTGGGAGGCAGAGGTTGCAGTGAGCCGAAATGGTGCCACTGCACCCCAGCCTGGGCGACAGAGTGAGACTCCATCTCAAAAGACACAAAAACAAAAACAAAATAAAAAAGGAGAAAAGGAATACCCTTAGCCTACAAAAGAAAACTTTTGGAGGAAGGTTAAAAGAAGTTGCTCACTGGGCACAGTGGCTCATGCCTGTAATTCCAGCAATTTGGGAGACTGAGGCAGGAGAATTGCTTGAGGCCAGGAGTTCACAACCAGGCTGGGCAGCATAGTAAGACCCTGTTTTTAAAAAAAAAAAAAAGTTGCTAATGGGTACAAAAATACAGTTAGATAGAAGCAATACACTCTAGTATTCAATAATACAGTAAGGAAATTATAGTTAATAATTTATTGTATATATCAAAATAGTAAAAGTAGCCAGGCGCAGTGGCTCACACCTATAATCTTAGCACTTCGGGAGGTCGAGGCAGGCTGATCACCTGAGTTCAGGAGTTTGAGACCAGCCTGGCCAACATGGTGAAACCCCGTCTCTACTAAAATACAAAATTATTATTTTCTTTTGGTGTGGTTTGGGCACCTGTAATCCCAGCTATTCGGGAGGCTGAGACAGAAGAATCTCTCGAACCCAGGAGTGGGAGTGAGCCAAGATCGCGCCATTGTACTGCAGCCCCAGTGACGAGTGAAACTCTGTCTCAGAAAAAAAAAAAATAGCTAAAGGAGAAGAATTGTAATGTTCCCAACACATAGAAAAGATAAATGTTTGAGGTGATAGATATCCCATTTACCCTGATTTGATCATTACACATGTGTACACTTACCCAAATATCACATGTACCCCCAAAATAAGTACAACTATGAAAACCCCAAATATTAAAGTATCTGATTAAAACCTCAAAAATAAAGAGAACTTTCTATACTCTGTAAATTCCCTCTGCTAGCAGTCCTGTTCACCTGCTAACCCATTTATGCCAGAGGTTGCAATTTTTTAACTTTTTGCATGCGTGAAAAATCAGACCTTAGCAATGACCTTGAGCAATAGGTTATAAATAACTCCCACATGCTTAGCGTTCCAATAATGGAACACTAGGCATAAGTGGGTTAAATATATTCAACTTATGTATTTAAAATTTTGTCAATCAGGATACCTGTACCTTTCATAATAGTTCCTTCACTTCCATAGTTTTGAAAAACCCTGTCTATCCTGTATCTGTCCCTCTGCATCACATATCTGTGGTTAAATTGAAAAGTGTTTGTGTTTGTTTCTTTTGCCATTGCATAGTTACTCTGTTCATGGACCCAGGCACGAAGAATCTATAATGAACCTAATCCGGAAGGAAGTGGAGAAATGTGACTCTTTCAGTGGTTTTTTCATCATAATGAGTATGGCTGGGGGCACAGGATCAGGAATAGGAGCTTTTGTTACACAGAATTTACAAGATCAGTACTCAAACTCATTGAAAATGAATCAGATTATTTGGCCTTATGGAACTGGTGAGGTATGAACATGTTAATTGAAAAGTTTATGTATTATGTTCTTTGCAATAGAAATAAATGTGGGTAAAAGATTGCTCTCACCCTTTCATTGGAAATGTTAAGTTACGGCTTCCAGAATGGTTATATAATATGGTACTTTCATGAGTACCATATTATATATGGTGTATATATATATCTTCGCTTAAACTTTTCCAAACAGATGGGGTATCCTTGTTTTTAAAAATTTCAGAGAGGCCAGGCGTAGTGGCTCACGCCTGTAATCCCAGCACTTTGGGAGGCCAAGGCGGGCAGATCAGGAAGTCAAGAGATCGAGACCATCCTGGCCAACATGGTGAAACCCTGTCTGTACTAAAAATACAAAAATTAGCTGGGCATGGTGGCACAGGCCTGTAGTCTTAGCTACTTCGGAGGTTGAGACAGGAGATTCGCTTGAACCTGGGAGGCAGAGGCTGTAGTGAGCCGAGATCGTGCTACTGCACTCCAGCCTAACAACAGAGCGAGATTCCATCTCAAAAAAAAAGTTTTTTTTAGAGAATGGCTGGACGCAGTGGTTCACGCCTGTAATCCCAGCACTTTGGGAGGCCAAGGTGGGTGGATCTCCTGAGGTCAGGAGTTCGAAATCACTCTGACCAACATGGAGAAGCACCATCTGTACTAGAAGTACAATAATTAGCTGGCTGTGGTGGCACACACCTGTAGTCCCAGGTACTCGGAGGCTGAGGCAGGAGAATCTCTTGAACCCGGGAGGCAGAGGTTCCAGTGAGCCGAGATCATGCCACTACACTCCAGCCTGGGTGACAAGAGCAAGACTTCTTAAAAAATAATTTTTTTTGGCCGGGCGCGGTGGCTCACGCCTGTAATCCCAGCACTTTGGGAGGCCGAGGTGGGCGGATCACGAAGTCAGGAGATCGAGACCATCTTGGCTAACACAGTGAAACCCCATTTCTACTAAAAATACAAAAAATTAGCTGGGCGTGGTGCAGGCGCCTGTAGTCCCAGCTACTCGGGAGGCTGAGGCAGGAGAATGGCGTGAACCCGGGAGGCGGAGCTTGCAGTGAGTCGAGATCACGCCACTGCACTCCAGCCTGGGCGACAGAGCGAGATTCCGTCTCAAAAAAAAAAAAAAAAAAATTTTTTTTCAGAGAATGGCCAGGCCGGGGAGCTCATGTCTATAATCCCAGCACTTTGGGAGGCTGAGGTGGACAGATCATTTGAGGCCAGGAGTTGGAGACCAGCCTGGCCAACATGGCGAAACCCCATCTCTACTACAAATACAAAACTTAGCCAGGCGTTTTGGCTCCTGCCTATTGTCCCAGCTACTTGAGAGGCTGAGGCAGGAGAATCGCTTGAACCTGTGAAGCGGAGGTTGCATTGAGCCAAGATCATGTCACTGCACTCCAGCCTGGGCGACAGAACAAGACTTTGTCTCAAATAAAAAGTCAGAGAAGGTGATTGTGCTTCTTCTCTCAGGATCCGATTCCTGAGAATGTCTCTCTTACTCCAGTATATAAAGCAGACATCTTGACCTCATGTTGGGATTCATGGTGCCATTGCCACCTTCAAGTAATTTTTATTTCTTCACATTGGGAGAAAATGTCTTTTTTTTTTTGAAACAGAGTTTTGCTCTTGTTGCCTAGGCTGGAGTGCAGTAGCGCAATCTCGGCTCACCGCAACCTCCGCCTCCCTGGTTCAAGTGATTCTCCTGCATCAGCCTCCCGAGTAGCTGGGATTACAGGTGCACGCCACCACGCCCGGTTAATTTTGTATTTTTAGTAGAGACGGGTTTTCAATGTTGGTCAGGCTGGTCTCGAACTCTCGACGTCAGGTGATCCACCCACCTCAGCCTCCCAAAGTGTTGGGATTACAGGTGTGAGCCACCGGGCCCAGCTTGAAAATTTCTATATAAGCCAGTTTCCTGTTGATTAACCTAGTTGAAGAAACAAATCAGGCGAGACAAGTCACTACAAGAAATGAAGTAGGAAATAAGTATGAAAATAATGGCCAATTTTTGTTGTGCCCATACAAGGCATTGTTCTGTGTTTAACTTGCATTGTGTCATTAATCCTTACAGTTCTAGGAAGCCATTACAAATGAGGAAACTGTCTGGGCGCAGTGGCTCATGCCTATAATCCCAGCACTTTAGGAGGACAAGGCAGGTAGATCACTTGAGGCCAGGAGTTTGAGACCAGCCTGGCCAACATGGTGAAACACTGTCTCTACTAAAAACACAAAAATTAGCTGGGCATGGTGGCACAAGCCTGTAATTCCAGCTGCTCAGGGGGCTAAGACACAAGAATCTCGAACCGAGTGGCCGAGGTTGCAGTGAGCAGAGATGGTGCCACTGTACTCCAGCCTGGGTGACAGAGCGAGTCTCTGTCTCAAAAAAAAAAAGGGAAACCGAGCATAGATTAAAAAACTTGTCCAAGATCATACAGCTAGAAAGTGACAGAGCCTGGATTTGAACCCAGCCAGGATGCCTTGAGAATCTGTAATCTTAACCATTGTTCTCTCCTACCTTTCTTTTTTTCTGACCTTTTCCCCTCCAGGTTATTGTTCAAAACTACAACTCCATTTTGACACTTTCTCACTTGTACCGATCTTCAGACGCCCTCCTTGTTCATGAGAATGATGCCGTCCATAAGATCTGTGCAAAACTGATGAATATCAAGCAGATCTCCTTTAGTGATATCAATCAAGTCCTCGCACATCAGCTGGGAAGTGTGTTCCAGCCTACTTACTCTGCAGAAAGCTCATTTCACTACAGACGAAATCCACTAGGTATTTGTCCCTCTATATGTTAATTATAGGAAAGCCTTATGTTCTGAAAGCTTCAAAGTTTATTCTTTCTCTCTCCTCCTCTACCTGAAGATACACTTAAGTCTTGCTTATCTCAAAACCCTTTCTTCACATCTGCTTAGTTCTCTGAACTGTCTTATTGAAAAACTTTGAGAAGTTGCTAAAGGGCAGTGGGTATCCACTGCTTTTCTTCAGGATTCTTTCTCTCTTTTTCTTTTTTTAATAGAAACCACATTGAGATATAACTCACCTAGCATGCAATTCACCCATTTAAAGTGTACAAGTCAGTGATTTTCTTTTTTTTTTTTTTTGAGACAGAGTCTTGCTGTGTTGCCCAGGCTGGAGTGCAGTGGTGCAATCTTGACTCACTGCAACCTCTGCCTCCTGGGTTCAAGCAATTTTCCTATCTTAGCCTCCTGAGTAGCTGGGACTACACTACAGGCACATGCTACCATGCCCAACTGATTTTTGTATTTTTAGTAGAGACGGAGTTTCACCATATTGGCCAGGCTGGTCTCAAATTCCTGATCTCAAATGATCCGCCCATCTCGGCCTCCCAAAGTGCTGACATTACAGGCGTGAGCCACTGCACCCAGCCCTAGCCTTTTCTTAAGTACGGCAGCCAGACTGAACTCTGGCTTTGCAGTTTTTTATTTTTTTTATTTATTTTATTTATTTATTTATTTTTTGAGACGGAGTCTTGCTCTGTCGCCCAGGCTGGAGTGCAGTGGCTGGATCTCAGCTCACTGCAAGCCCCGCCTCCCGGGTTTATGCCATTCTCCTGCCTCAGCCTCCCGAGTAGCGGGGACTACAGACGCCCGCCACCTCGCCCGGCTCGTTTTTTGTATTTTTTAGCAGAGACGGGGTTTCACCATGTTAGCCAGGATGGTCTCGATCTCCTGACCTCGTGATCCGCCTGTCTCGGCCTCCCAAAGTGCTGGGATTACAGGCTTGAGCCACCGCGCCCGGCCTGCTTTGCAGTTTTTAAAAGCGTAAGTCAGATCCTGTTGCTCCCCTTTTCAGAACCTTCCTGAGGTTTCCCGTCTCATCCAGAGTTGTCAATGTGGGCGTCACCATAGTGTGTGGAGATTGGGAATTCAAAGAGGTCTGAGTCTGCCATGTGGCGTGACTTTCCATAGTTGTGCTCTGACAGAAGGTGAGGAGTGGGGTTGGCCCAAGACTGGGATTTTGCCAGAAAGAGGAAGACTGATTGAAAGGCAGGCACTCCATGGATTAAGGTCTCAAGGAGGTTTAAGAATGGTTAAGGTGGCCAGGCAGGGTGGCTTACGCCTGTATCCCAGCACGCTGGGAGGCTGAGGTGGGCGGATCACCTGAGGTCAGAAGTTTGAGACCAGCCTGGCCAATATGTTGAAACCCTGGCTCTACAAAACATACAAAAATTAGCCAGGCATGGTGGTGGGTGCCTATAATCCTAGCTACTCAGAAGACTGAGGCAGGAGAATCGCTTGAACCCGGGAGGCAGAGGTTGCAGTCAGCTGAGATTACACCACTGCACTCCAGCCTGGGCGACAGAGCGAGACTCTGTTTAAAAAAAAAAAAAAACACACACACACACAATGGTTAAGGTAAGAGTAGCTGAACAAGAAAGCTGGAAGGGAGAGCAGATTGCAACAGTTAATAATTCATGCATTGGCCGGGCACCATGGCTCACTTCTGTAATCCTAGTGCTTTAGGAGGCCAGAGTGGGAAGATCACTTGAGGCCAGGAGTTCGAAGCCAGCCTGGGCAGTGTAGCAAGACTTCATCTCTACTAAGAATTTAAAAAGTGGCCGGGTGTGGTGGCTTATGCCTGTAATCCCAACACTTTGGGAGGCCAAGATGGGCAGATCACCTCAGGTTGGGAGTTCGAGACCAGCCTAACCAACATGGAGAAACCTGTCTCTACTAAAAATAAAAAATTAGCTGAGTGTAGTGGCACATACCTGTAATCCCAGCTACTTGGGAGGCTGAGGCAGGAGAATTGCTTGAACCTGGGAGGGGGAGATTGCAGTGAGCCAATATCACGCCACTGCACTCCAGCCTGAGCAATAAGAGCAAAACTCCGTTCCCCCAACAAAAAAAAAAACAGGCATTGTGGTGCGCACCTGTAATCTCAGCTACTAGGGAAGCTGAGATGGGGCTGTCACTTAAGCCCAGGAGTTCGAGGTTGCAGAGCTTTGATTGTGCCACTGCTCCAGTCTGGACAACAGAACAAAGCACTGTCTAAAAGAAAAAAAAAAAAAAAAAAGCGATTCTCCTGCTTCAGCCTCCTGAGTAGCTGGGATTACAGGTGCCCGCCACCACACCTGGCTAATTTTCATATTTTTAGTAGAAATGGTGTTTCACCATGTCAGCCAGGCTGGCCTTAAACTCCTGACCTCATGATCTCCCCACCTCAGCCTCCAAAAGTTCTGGGATTACAGGCGTGAGCCACCGCACCTGGCTCATATTAACTTTCATATTAACAGGTTTTGATTAACAGATACAATATTGTAATGTAAAAATCTTGAGCCAGGCGCGGTGGCTCACACCTGTAATCCGGGCACTTTGGGAGGCCGAGGCAGGTGGATCACGAGATCAGGGGATGGAGACCATCCTGGCCACCATGGTGAAACCCTATCTCTACTAAAGTACAAAAAATTAGCTGGGCGTGGTGGCGGGTGCCTGTAGTCCCAGCTACTCAGGAGGCTGAGGCAGGAGAATGGCGTGAACCCAGGAGGCGGAGGTTGCAGTGAGCTGAGATCACGCCACTGCACTCCAGCCTGGCGACAAAATAAGACTCCGTCTCAGGCCGGGCGCGGTGGCTCAAGCCTGTAATCCCAGCACTTTGGGAGGCCGAGACGGGCGGAACACGAGGTTAGGAGATCGAGACCATCCTGGCTAACACGGTGAAACCCCGTCTCTACCAAAAAAAATACAAAAAGCTAGCCGGGCGAGGTGGCGGCGCCTGTAGTCCCAGCTACTCGCGAGGCTGAGGCAGGAGAATGGCGGGAACCTGGGAGGCGGAGCTTGCAGTGAGCCGAGATCCCGCCACTGCACTCCAGCCCGGGCATCAGAGCGAGACTCCGTCTCAAAAAAAAAAAAAGAAAAAAAAAAGACTAGAACAATATTTAGTGAACATAGAATGACAAGAAAAGCGTATCAGTTCTCATGTTTACTTTGTTTTCCTGGAGTTTACCTAAATATTTCATTCACATTTACAGTTATTCAGCTTCTAAATTGTAGTTTGCTTTTTGGCAAAGTGTATTTTCTCACTCATGCTCAAGTCGGTGCTAAAATGAAGCGAAGAGGTGGTGTGTAATAGACATTATCTCTGAAATTGTATTCATATTAAACATTAAATAATTCTGGTCTAAGAAGATAAAAAAACATTTGGTCCAGAAAACCTTCAAATCATGGTTTTATATAGACCATTGGCAACAATGTGGAATAAAAAAAATTAGTTCAGATTTTTTTTTTCTTTACAGGAGACTTAATGGAGCATTTAGTTCCCCATCCTGAATTCAAGATGCTGAGTGTTCGTAACGTTCCTCACATGTCTGAGAATTCATTGGCATACAGTACATTTACTTGGGCTGGCCTCCTCAAGCATTTGAGACAGATGCTCATTTCTAATGCAAAGATGGAAGAAGGTAAAGAGTAGTCCAAAATATGCAGCCCACAAGCTAGAAAAAATGTCCGTCCTGGAGTCTCTATATTGAGACTATATACTGGCTTGGAGTAGTTGAGATAATGGTCCTTCCTTCTGGCCTAGGGAGACTCCAGCAGAAACTCACCAGGGCATCCTAGGAGGGTTTCTTAATCACTTCACAGTTTCATTACCAAAAGACATTTCAAATGAGTGCCAGATTTTTTTTTTAATCAAAGTAATATAGTTTAAAAAATCAAGTAGCCAAAACTCACTTAAATATATACTTAAATCCATACATTGCACTATATTTAAAGTATATCTTACTTTTTTTTTTTTTGAGACTGAGTCTCGCTCTGTCGCCCAGGCTGGAGTGCAGTGGCGCCATCTTGGCTCACTGCAACCTCCACCTCCCGGGTTCACGCCATTCTCCTGCCTCAGCCTCCCGAGTAGCTGGGACTACAGGCGTCCATCACCACACCCGGCCAATTTTTTGTATTTTTAGTAGAGACGGGGGTTTCACCATGTTAGCCAGGATGGTCTCTATCTCCTGACCTCGTGATCTGCCCATCTCAGCCTCCCGGAGTGCTGGGATTACAGGCGTGAGCCACCATGCCCGGCCAATTATATCTCAGTTTTTTAAAAGGTCAAGTAATGGACCAGGTATGGTGGCTCATACCTGTAATCCTAGCACTTTGGGAGGTCAAGGCAGGAGAAGCGCTTGAGCCCAGGAGTTCGAGACCAGCCTGGGCAACATGGCAAAACCCCTCTACCAGAAATATAAAAAATTATCTGGACATGGTGACATGGGCCTGTATTCCCAGCAACTTGGGAGACTGAGGTGGGAGAATCACCTGAGCCCAGGAGGTCAAGGCTACAGTGAGCTGTGATCACACCACTGCACTTCAGCCTGGGTGACAGAGTGAGACCCTTTCTCAAAAAAAAAAAAAAAAAAAGTTAAGTAATGTCTGATATGAATTTATGACAAGGAAAACAGCAATCCTACACCTCCCCATTACACAGATGAAACTACTTTCAACGTCTTTAGCTATTTCATCTAGAATTTGCCTCCATAGTTATAAATGTTTTACTTATATTGTTATCTCTTGCATTCCTAGTGTGAAAATTGAGAATTGGGCTGGGCATGGTAGCTAATCCCTGTAATCCCAGCACTTTGGGAGGCCGAGGTGGGTGGATCACCTGAGGTCAGGAGTTCAAGACCAGCCTGGCCAACATGGTGAAACCCCTTCTCTACTAAAATACGAAAAGATTAGCCAGGCATAGTGGCAGGCACCCGTAATCCCAGCTACTCAGGAAGTTGAGGCAGGAGAATTGCTTGAACCTGGGAGGCAGAGGTTGCAGTGAGCCGAGATAGTGCCACTGCATTCCAGCCTGGGTGGTAAGAGTGAAACTGCATCTCAAAAAAAAAAAGAAAATTGAGAATTGAATCATCTTACACCCCGTCTACACACACACACACACACACACTCCCACATTCATATATATATATATATACACACACTGACATGTATGTGCGCACTCATATACACATACACACTCATATTTACCTTCATCCTTCCTCCTAACATACTTGGGAGTTAGATCAGTTTTCAATGTTTGTATTACTTTTGCTATATAAATATTAATTCATAGTAGAGCCTTGTACTGTGTACATAGATTATGTTCTTTTGTGTGTACAATTTATTTTTCCCTCCTGGAGTTGTTAATCATTATATTTATTTGGTTGATATTCCCTGTACCTATCACCAATTTATCCTCAAACTTTTCTGTAAAAAATGAATCCCTTCTCAGATGTGGTGGCTCACACCTGTAAGCTCAGCACTTTGGGAGGCTAAGGCAGGAGGATCGCTTGAGGCCAGGAGTTCAAAACCAGCTTGAGCAACAAACCAAGACCCCATCTCTAAAAAAATAATTTAAAAAAATTAGCTGGCGCATCATGGTGGCTCACGTTTGTTATCCCAGCACTTTGGGAGGCCAAGGCTGACGAGGTCAGGAGATCAAGACCATCCTGGCTAACATGGATGTAGTAGAAACCCCATCTCTACTAAAAATACAAAAAATCAGCCAGGCGTGATAGCACACACCTGTAATCCCAGCTACCCAGGAGGCTGAGGCAGGAGAATCACTTGAACCCGGGAGGCAGAGGTTGCAGTGAGCCGAGATAGCGCCCCTGCTCTCCAGCCTGGGCAACAGAGCGAGACTCTGTCTCAAAAAAAAAAAAAAAAAAATTAGCTGGGCATAGTGGTATGCACCGTCCTAGCTACTTGGGAGGGTGGGGCAGGAGAATCCCTTAAACCAAGGGGTTTGAGTTTAAAATGAGCCATGATCATGCCACTGCACTCCAGCCTGGGCAACAGAGCAAAACCCTGTCTCAAAAACAAAAAAAAAGAACTCTTTCTCAATATTTTTAAACCCATCAGGTAATCGACTACTTCCATTATCTGCTTAGAGACATCCTTCTGGAAGGCCTTTATCTTCCCATTCCATTCTGGACTGACTGCTGCCTAAGCTTGATAAGCAGCCAGCTCTGGCATCTCTGCTTGCCTCATCCTGATTTATATCTGTACCTCCTAGATTTCAAATCTGCTTTCTTGATTTATTACCTCATATTGATGGACCATACCTTTCAGGAGCTCCCTAAGAAAGAGTACAAGGAAAGTAAAGTGTTTGAGGCTACAAATATCATTCTGGCTGGGCGCAGTGGCTCACATCTGTAATCACAGCACTTTGGGAGGCCAAGGCAGGTGGATCATGAAGTCAGGAGATCGAGACCATCCTGGCTAACACAGTGAAACCCCGTCTCTACTAAAAATACCAAAATAAATTAGCCAGGCGTAGTGGCAGGCGCCTGTAGTCCCAGCTACTCAGGAGGCTAAGGCGGGAGAATCACTTGAACCTGGGAGGCGGAGGGAGGTTGCAGTGAGCCAAGATCGCGCCACTGCACTCCAGCCTTGGCGACAGAGTGAGACCCCATCTCAAAACATAAAATAAAATAAATAAATATCATCATTCTGTTCTGCCATTGCATTTGAATGATAGTTTGGCCAGGGATAGGATTCTAGGTTGGGAATCATTTTCTTTTCACTGAGTATTTCGAAGGCATTGCTCTATCATCTTCTCACTTGCAGCGTTGCTGTTGGGAAGTCTCATGTTGTTCTGATTCCCAATCGTATTTTGTTATCTCTTGAAGCTTTTAGGATTTTCTGTTGTCCCCAGCATTCTGAAAGTACTCGACATGGGTCTTTGGTTTATCTCAATAGAAGGTAAGCTTTATTATCTATTTGGTTTACTGTTGCATCTTTGGAGCCTGGAACAGTAAACACTCAGTGATTATTTGCTGAGTTAGTTGCTCTGAGCACTGAATGGACCCTTATGGACGTTGCAGACTTGTGTGGGTTTCACAGTAAGGCGATCTGCCTGGCTATTTTGTTGTTGGGCTTCCAAATATCATATTCAGCGTATCTTATCTCTTGATCAGTTGCTTCCTCCTCCATCTCTTTCCTGAACGCATGATAAGCCTGGCTGCCAGCCTCTTCAGAGCTGGATGGGGAAGACATGGACTGTTAAGCTTTCCTGCGAAAGCTTCTACTTTGTGACCTGGTTTTCTAAAGGTTCTCTACAGGGCTGTGCCTGGTGTCACTGAGGCCAGAGCCTCCCAGGTTTAGCCTTTTCACAGCAGAAACCTCCTTCTAGGGTAGAAGAGCACACTCCCCCTGCCGCAGGGAGTGGGGAAGGGGCTCTCACTTCCTCTCAAACAGATTTTTAGTTAATCCTCCTGTTTTTTTCCCACTTCTATTTTCTTTTCTCTTTCTTTTTTTTTTTTTTTTTTTTTTTTAGATGGAGTTGCACTCTGTCACCCAGGCTGGAGTGCAGTGGCCTCATCTTGCTTGGCTCACTGCAACCTCCACCTCCCGGGTTCAGGTGATCCTCCCACCTTAGCCTTCCAGGTAACTGGGATTACCAGTGTACCAATGTGTACCGCCACACCTAGCTAATTTTTTTATTTTTAGTAGAGATGGGGTTTTATCATGTCGGCCAGGCTGGTCTCAAACTCCTGACCTCAAGCGATCCGCCTGCTTCAAATTCCCAAAGTGCTGGGATTATAGACGTAAGCCACCGTGCCCAGCCTTTTTTCCACTTTGAAAAGTGTCTGGTCTACTTCCAGGACCTCAACTGTGGGCAAAATTTTTAGCTTTTTCTTGTTGTGCGGTCAGTAACCAGTAGTTCATTTGCTCTCCAGCTTCCAAAATTTTGTTGCTGTTATATTCTCTCCTGTTCCCTTTTTTTCTTGTTTATGGTTATCCTTTTATTGATTAAGCAGGATCTGAGGAGAGAGTGGCAGGAAATTGATATGTTCAGTCTGTCATGTGTAACTAGAAATCACTACTAGGTGTTAATAGCATACATTATACCACAAATTAAAATAAGTTAGGTTTTTATACTATGAGAGTAGATTTTCTCAACATTTATTTGTAGTATCTTATGGATTTTAGATTATAGTGCCAGAGGTTTGGAGATAAGTAGAAAGTTTACGTGTGAAAATAGTGCTTCCTGAATTTTTTGGCCACAGTACCTGTTTTTCTAGCAATACCTGTTAATACGGCAAGCAACACAATGTTCCTTAGAGTCGTGTGAGACGTGCTGCTCTGAGCTCTCTTAGGTCAATAAACCACAGTTTGCTGAGTTCCCATGTGGAACTTCAGGCTGTCAACATTTTTTCTTTTTCTTTTTTCTTTTTTTTTTTTTTGGCAGGGGCGATGGAGTCTCTCTCTGTCACCCAGGCTGGAGTGCAGTGGCTCTCGGCTCACTACAACCTCTGCCTCCCGGTTGAAGCGCTTCTTTTGCCTCAGCATCCCAAATAGTTGGGACTACAGGTGCGCACCACCATGCCTGTCTAATTTTTGTATTTTTTTAGTAGAGACGGGATTTCACCATATTGGCCAGGCTGGTCTTAAACTCCTGACCTCGTGATTCGCCTGCCTTGGCCTCCCAAAGTGCTGGGATTATAGGCATGAGCCTCCGCGCCCGGCCGGGTGTCAACATTTTTTCACAGTTGTATAGTTTGAACATATAAATGTTTTCATATACGTGTATGAATAGTATATGAATAAATATATGGCACAAGCCAGGTTGAAGGATGTAGTTTTATAACTCGTCACATACTCTCTGCTCTGTGGGAAGATTTTGTGCGTTTTGTTTTTGAGACAGGTTTCACTCTCACGTAGGCTGGAGTGTAGTGGCGCAATCATAGCTCAGTGCGGCCTCAAACTCCTGGGCTCAAGTGATCCTCCTGTTGCAGCTTCCTGTAGCTAGGACTACAGGTGTGTACCACCATAAGTGACTCACTTTGTTATTTATTTATTTATTTTTTTGAAATGGAGTCTCACTCTATCGCCAGGCTGGAGTGCAGTGGCACAATCTTGGCTCACTGCAACCTCCGCCTCCCGGGTTCAAACGATTCCCCTGCCTTAGCCTCCTGAATAGCTGGGACTACAGGTGTGTACCACCTCGCCCAGCTAATTTTTGTATTTTTAGTAGAGACGAGGTTTCACCATGTTGGCCAGGATGGTCTCGATCTCTTGACCTCGTGATCTGCCCACCTCGGCCTCCCAAAGAGCTGGGATTACAGGCATGAGTCACCACACCCAGCCTAATTTTGTTATTTCTTTTATTTTTGTAGAGTTGGGGTCTCACTATGTTGCCCAGGCTAGTCTTGAACTCCTGATTTCAAGTGATCCTTCCACCTCAGCCTCTCAAAGTGCTGGGATTACAGGTGTGAGCCTCTGCACCTGGCCTCTATGTAAAGATTTACCCCATTTCTATCACCATCACTATCTGTTTCTACATATTCTACCTTTAGGGAGAATGTGTGATCCAGAAAGGAGCAAGGCAGAAGTTAGTGCCCCCCAACTTTTTTTTTTTTTTTGAAACGGAGTCTTGCTCTGTCGCCCAGGGTGGAGTGCAGTGGCACGATCTTGGCTCAGTGCAGCCTCTGCCTCCCGGGTTCAAACGATTCTCCTGCCTCAGCCTCCCAAGTAGCTAAGATTACAGGTGCCTGCCACCACACCCGGCTAAATTTTTTTTGTATTTTTAGTGGAGATGGGGTTTCATCATGTTGGCCAGGCTGGTCTTGAACTCCTCACCTCAAGTCATCCGCCTACCTCAGCCTCCCAAAGTGCTAAGATTACAGGCGTAAGCCACCATGCCTGGCCTTGAAGTTAATGCCTTTTGTGACCTAGCTTTGGAAGTTATTTCTGCAACATCCTTTTGGTTAAGGTCAGCTCTCTCCATTGTGAGAGCAGACTCCACAAGGGCTTGAATACCAGGAAGCGAAGATGATTGGGGTCATGTTGGAGGCTGACTACTGTTCTCTGCGCTGTCCCTAAGTCATGTCCTCCCACATGCACGGTACATTCTTCCCCTCCCAAGGCTCCCAATAGTTACATACCATTAGCACATCGGTCCAAAATCTTATCCTCCAAAAGCAGCATGGATTCATACTCCTCAAGTGAGATTTCTCGCACTGTCACCCAGGCTGGAGTGCAGTGGCACGATCACGGCTCTCTGTAGCCTCGACCTCCTGGGCTTAGGCAATTCTCCCCACTCAGTTTCTCCGGTAGCTGGAACTATAGATGCATGCCACAGATGCCAGACTAATTTTTGTATTTTTTTTTTAGAAGAGGAGACCACTATTTTGTCCAGGCTGGTCTTGAACTCGTGGGCTCAAGAGATCCTCCCACCATAGCCTACCAAACTGCTGGGATTACAGGCATGAGCCATCACACCCATCCTAAGATATCTTGTACTCAAAGATAGCCCTTTGAGTACAATTTTTTGCCCCAACAAACTCTAGTGGAATAGTCATAGGAGAATTGATAGACCCTCCCTTTTAGACAGGAAAAATAATGCCTGTAGTCCCAGATACATGGGAGGACAAGGTGGAAGGCTCATTGGAGCCCCGGAGTTCGAGGCTGTAGTGAGCTATGATCACACTTGTGAATAGCCACTGCACTCCAGCCTGGGTGGCATAGCGAGACCCTGTCCAAAAAAAACTAACATACACATTCCACAAGACCATTTTCCTCCTCTCGTTCAGAGCCATTTATAAAATCTCTTGCTTTTGGGCTGGGTGCAGTGGCTCACGCCTGTAATCCCAGTACTTTGGGAGGCTGAGGCAGGCGGATCATTTGAGGTCAGGAGTTAGAGACCAGCCAGGCCAATATGGTGAAACCCCGTCTCTACTAAAAATACAAAAAAATTAGCTGGGTGTGATGGCACACACCTTTAATCCTGTCTTCCCAGCTACTGGGGGAGACTGAGGCAGGAGAATCACTTGAACCTGGGAGATGGAGGTTGCAGTGAGCCAAGATCACGCCACTTCACTTCAGCCTAGGCAACAGAGTGAGACTCCATCTCAGAAAACTAAGTAAATAAAATAAAATCTCTTGCTTTCTTTTTTTCTTTTGGTAGGTATTGATTGGCACGTGCGGCCTCCTTCATCAGGACTTCCTTCTCTTGGTAAAAAGTCTCTCAACAAGGACCTGCATTTTAACACTTCCATTGCTAACTTGGTCATTCTTCGTGGGAAAGATGTGCAAAGTGCAGATGTGGGTAAGAAATTCAGGTGAAAATTAAGATTTACATTTTGCACATGTACATGTTATATGGTACAAATGGTTTTTGTTTTGTTTTGTTTTGTTTTGTTTTGTTTTTTGAGACGGAGTCTCGCTCTGTCGCCCAGGCTGGAGTGCAGTGGCTGGTTCTCAGCTCACTGCAAGCTCCGCCTCCCGGGTTTACGCCATTCTCCTGCCTTAGCCTCCCGAGTAGCTGGGACTACATTAGCTGGGACTACAGGCGCCCGCCACCTCGCCCGGCTAGTTTTTTGTATTTTTTAGTAGAGATGGGGTTTTACCGTGTTAGCCAGGATGGTCTTGATCTCCTGACCCTGTGATCCGCCCGTCTCGGCCTCCCAAAGTGCTGGGATTACAGGCTTGAGCCACCGCGCCCGGCCACAAATGGTTTTTAAAAAGTCCCTGTATTCTTGGAGAAAGGAAAGTAATAACTATGTGTTTTAGTGGCAAAATTTGACCATGGTATCAGTTAGTATGTGTCTAGACACCAATATAGAAGTGGTTTAAACAAGATAAAAGCATAATTCCTTTAGCCAGGTGTGGTAGCACATGCATGTAGTCCCAGTTACTTGGGAGGCTGAGGCAGAAGGATAGCTTGAACCTAGGAGGTCAAGGCTGCAGTGAGCCATCATTGTGGCACTGCCCTCCAGCCTAAGCAACAGAGCAAGACCCTGTCTCTATTTTAAAAAAAAGAATTGTATTCTGAACATCTGGCTGCCCTGTCACCCTTACTTTCCCATCTGGCTGCCTCCTTATAGAAACGAGCAGAGAAGGACCTGCCTCCTTTCCTGTTTTGTTTTTTTGGTGTTTTTTGAGACAGATCTCACTCTGTTGCCCAGGCTGGAGTGCAGTGGTGTGATCTCGGCTCACTGCAAGCTCCGCCTCCCAAGTTCAAGCAGTTCTACTGCCTCAGCCTCCTGAGTAGCTGAGATTACAAGTGTGTGCCACCACGCCTGGCTAATTTTTGTATTTTTACTAGAGACAGTGTTTCTCCACGTTGGCCTGACTGGTCTCAAACTCCTGACCTCAGGTGATCCGCCCACCTTGGCCTCCCAAAGTGTTGGGATTATAGGCTTGAGCCACTGTGCCTGGCCAGGCATGCCTCGTTTTCTGAAAGTCCCATATCACACTTGAATTTCTGTCCCATTGACTGGGACTGAGTTCTGGGCCATACCTCACTGCAATTTCAGTTAAAGTTTAGGGGAATTGATACTAAGGAAGACGGGGTGAACAGGAATTGCTAAGGAGCAGGAATTGCTGGACAACCAGTTGTATCTGTGACAAGCATTTTGTTACAAATTTTTCAGGAAGTTGAAAGAGCATTATTCTTTGTGTGTGTGTGAGACAGAGTCTCACTGTCACCCAGGCTGGAGTGCAGTGGTGCAATCTCAGCTCACTGCAATCTCTGCCTCAGCCTCCTGAGTAGCTGGGATTATAGGCGTGCGCCACCACACCTGCTTGATTTTTGTATTTTTAGTACAGATGGGGTTTGACCATATTGACCAGGCTGGTCTCAAACTCCAGACCTCAAGTGATCCATCCGCCTCGGCCTCCCATAGTGCTGGGATTACAGGTGTGAGCCACTGTGCCTGGCTGAAAGGGCATTATTCTTATTAGCTTTGTTTTTCTATGGTGATTTTCTGGGTTCATTTTATCATGACTTCAGCAAGTATCATGTTTGCTACTTCTTGTTGTGATACAAAGAAAACCAAGGCCTAGCATAGTGGCACGTATGTGTAATCCCAGCACTTTGGCAGGCTAAATCAGGAGGATCGCTTGAGGCTAGGAGTTCGAAACCAGCCTGGGCAACATAGCGAGACACCATCTCTACAAAGAATTTTAAACTTTAGCCAAGTATAGTGGTGCACACCTGTATTCCCAACTACTAGGGAGACTGAAGCAGGAGGATCACTTGAACCCAGGAGTTTGAGCCTGCAGTGACCAATGACGGTGGTGCCACTGCACTCCAGCCTGGGTGACAGAGTGAGACCCATTATCAAAAAGAAAAAAGAAGGCCGGGCGCGGTGGCTCAAGCCTGTAATCCCAGCACTTTGGGAGGCCGAGACGGGCGGATCACGAGGTCAGGAGATCGAGACCATCCTTGCTAACACGGTGAAACCCCGTCTCTACTAAAATACAAAACTAGCTGGGCGAGGTGGCGGGCGTCTGTAGTCCCAGCTACTCGGGAGGCTGAGGCAGGAGAATGGCATAAACCTGGGAGGCAGAGCTTGCAGTGAGCTGAGATCTGGCCACTGCACTCCAGCCTGGGCGACAGAGCGAGATTCCGCCTCAAAAAAAAAAAAAAAAAAAAAAAGAAAAGAAAACTGAACAATCTAGTCCTTGTAATGTCCCTTAGAGAAAGAACAAATAATAGTATAAAATAGGGCCAGGCACAGTGGCTCTCACCTGTAATCCCAGCACTTTGGCAGAGGTGGGATGATTGCTTGGGCCCAGAAATTTGAGACCAGCTTGGGCAACATAGTGAAATGCCATCTCTACAAAAGATAAAAATATTAGGCGTGGTGGCATGGGTCTGTAGTCCCAGCTACTTGAGAGGCTGAGGTGGGAGGATCACTTAAGGGCAGGAGGTGAAGGCTGCGGTGAGCTGTGATAGTGCCTCTGCACACCAGCCTGGTGACAGACTAAGATCCTGTCTCAAAAAAAAAAAAAAAAAAATTAGTATTATATTACTTTTGGATAAATCGTCCATATTCATTGTATAGAAAAAAAAGGGGGACAGTGCAGTGGCTCATCCTTATAATCCCAGCACTTTGAGAGGCCGAGGCAGGTGGATCACTTGAGGCCAGGAGTTCGAGACCAGCCTGGCCAACATGGTGAAACCCCATCTCTACAAAAAGTACAAAAATTAGCTGGGCATGGTGGCAGGCACCTGTAATCCCACCTACTTAGGAGGCTAAGGCGGGAGGATTGCTTGAGCCCTGGAAGTAGAGGTTGCAGTGAGCCAACATCATGCCACTGCATCCCAACCTGGGCAACAGAGTGAGACCCTGTCTCAAAAAAAAAAAAAGTAGTAATAATTCACACCTTTCAGAAAAGTGTTAAGAAGAATGCACACCACCATGTATAGCTAATTTTATTTTTAGTAGAGACGGGGTTTTACTATGTTGCCCAGGCTGGTCTAGAACTCCTGAGCTCAAGCGATCTACCCTCCTCCGCCTCCCAAAGTGCTGGGAGTCACTGCACCAGCCAACACAAGTTTTAAAAGGCAAAATAAAAGATCTCTGATGAAGTAGACAAGAAAATATCTGTTTGTTTATTCGTTTTCACAATTACTAATTTATGCTATAAAAAGACGGCTTATCTTGTTTTTACTCTAGAGGGATTTAAAGATCCAGCTCTCTACACTTCCTGGTTAGAACCTGTTAATGCTTTCAACGTGTGGAAAACCCAGCGGGCCTTTAGCAAGTATGAGAAGTCTGCAGTGTTGGTCAGCAATAGCCAGTTCTTAGTAAAACCACTTGATATGATTGTCGGGAAGGCATGGAATATGTTTGCTTCAAAGTAAGTATAAAATAAGTCTACAAACTTTTCTTTTTTTTTTTTGAAACAGAATCTCACTCTGTTGCCCAGATTGGAGTGCAGTGGTATGACCTCGGCTCACTGCAAGCTCCGCCTCCCGGGTTTAAGTGATTCTCCTGCTGCAGCCTACTAAGTAGCTGGGATTACAGGCTCCCACTACCACACCCAGCTAATTTTTGTATTTTCAGTAGAGGCAGGGTTTCACCATGTTGCTCAGGCTTGTCTCAAACTTCTGACCTCGGAATCCACCTACCTCGGCCTCCGAAAGTGCTGGGATTACAGGCATGAGCCACCGCGCACGGCAGCCTTTCTAACCTTTAAGCAGATACTGTAGCGTTAAAGCATGAGGTATGATCTCGAGGAAGCATGGTTACCACTTTGTAGGTGTGAAGGTGTGAAGCCTTGGGCACGTGACTTCAGACTTCATTGCCTCATCTGTGTAAGAGGATCCTAACTGAGGAAATTTCTCGTGAGGATTAGATAAGATAATCTTGTAAAACAGCTAGTACTGTGCCTGGCTAGCAAATGCTCAGTAATTGTTTGACATTATTAAAGTAGAATTTTATTATAAAGCAGGGACAATAAGATAGTTTTCAAAAATAAGATTTGGCCGGGCACAGTGGCTCACACCTGTAATCCCAGCACTTTGGGAGGCTGAGGCGGGCAGATCAGCTGAGGTCAGGAGTTCAAGACCAGCCTGGCCAACATGGTGGAACCCCATCTCTATTAAAAATACAAAAATTAGCTTGGCATAGTGGTGGGTGCCTGTGATCCCAGCTACTTGGGAGGCTGAGGCAGGAGAATCGCTTGAATTCAGAAGGTGGAGGTTGCAGAGAGCCGAAACTATGCCATTGCACTCCAGCCTGGGCGACAAGAATGAGACTCCATCTTTAAAAAAAATGAAATAAAAAAAAAAAAAAA